>NC_141755.1:33374092-33677998 GCF_982258835.1 Parasteatoda tepidariorum
TATACTTCTAGTAAAATCGAATTTTAAAAAAAACCAGATATTCAAAATTCTATTTCTCATGACACGACCGATTTCTCCCCGATTTTTTCGAGCGTCAGACGTAAGTCTTATTAAAGCTCGGCCACAGAGGCATTCTCATTGTATACGTTCACAGGCCAGCGAAGGATTCGCACCAATCAGATTAGAATTTTTTTTTTTCGTTTGAACTTAGTTTCATTATTTAACTAACGTTAAAAGTAGTTGCCAGAAATCGCTAAGAAACTAAATTTTTTTTTTTTTTTTTTTGTATTGCACTACTCACTACACTTTTAAAAAGTAACACGCTATAATACAAACTACAAAAAAAAGTAGCGACTACAATAGTTTAGCTACTTATAGCGCTCTCAGGGTCGGATTACGCGTACGCTGGGCCCTAGGCCATTCAGATTTTTGGGGCCCTTAGATTAAATTTTTTTCTCGTATATTTTTTATTTATTCAAATATAAAATATATGAGCAGATTTAATCGTATATCGTATTAGATCGTATATTTTATATAAAATATAAAATATACGATAAAATAAAAAATACAAATATAAAATGTACGAGATATTTATATATCTTTTCATTGAAGAAAGCATATTTAAAATAAAAAATAAATAATAATAAATTAAATTATACTTTATTTTATTAAATTAGAACTAAAAAATAATCATAACATTTTGAAAAAATTTGAAAAATCATTGTTTTTCCCAATTTTTTTAAATTTATTTTCAAAAAATTAATTTTAAGGGGGCCCCTAATCATTGGGGGCTCCAGGCCATGGCCTAGTCTGGCCTAATGGGTAATCTAGCCCTGAGAGCGCTACTTCCGACCGTGGCAACAAATTTCGAAATGGGAAGGATTTATATTTAGTGCAATATTAATCTCGAATTAAAAACTTGTTTATTAGTAGATGATCCCTTTGAAGTGAAAGTCAAGGTGCTAGGAGGCAAGCATTGATGTTTTGTGGGAGTAGATGAAAGGAGCTCCCTTTCGTGCCATCTACAAGACGGTGAGGAGGGGCGGGATCACTGGCTCAATGATCAGCGATGCAAGCTTCCGGAAACGACTCTCGCCTGCTTCCGGTGGTCCCACGCTTTTCTTCTCTTCAACCAGATGGTGTACTCTCCTTTTCTCATGATTCCCTTTGGGGCGCCAAATTGGACGCCAAACGATGTGGAGGAGTTTAAAGAACAGGTGGAGGAGTACCTTAGGAATGTCTTGCGACATCTGATAGTTTTGTTTTGTTTCCTGTTTCAATAGTTTCGTTCTTTTTTTTATGATGTAGAAAAAATTTAGAGAGGTTCTATTCGGATCATCTATGGAAACCAATGGAGAATAAAATGCGCTAATATGTTTGGACGTTTCTCGGAGGGGAGGATTTAATATAGTTTAAAGTGTAAGGGGAAAAAATGCACCGTACTAAAGAGAGTTCCAAAGAATTTAAGTAAATTCCATAAGTAAACTCGAAGTATAGTGGTTCCCAAGCTTTTACAGTCAGTGGTGTCTTTCTTAAATTTCAGCTTGTTTAAGTTGCCCTTAGTTAAATTTATAAAAAAAAACACATTTAAAAAAAGCTTCAGAAACTTAAGTACGAAGGGGCTTAAATTTCTTATTTTAAAAATAAAAAAATATGCAAAATAGCAATTAAAACCATTTATGAGCAGAACAAATTTATATTGAAATTTTATATGAAAAAATCATGTAAAACTTTTATTCACATAGATTTTAATTAAATTAAGGAGGTTATAATAAACATTTATGCTTATATAATACAATTATGTATATCAAATATTAAATACATAATTATTTTTTAAAGAATGTAAAAAAGAAAAGTATTATGTTTGCAATAAGCTTATCTTAGATATATTCGAGAGCAAATGTAAATAAATTTTTGCTAAGGGGAAGTGAACGCGGGTACGAAATATGCCGTTTTAAAGAGTTTTTTTATTTTTCTTTACTGGTGCATAACACAGCAATGGATAGTTATGGTCTTAAAGTTAAATGAATACTCAGAATTGGATAATCTCGTGAAAATGTGAAAGTTTCTCAAATAAAAATCTTGCGTCTTAGAATTTTGAAAAATGAGAACGCAGAATTAATGAATTAAAATGTGAAAAAACTGCATTACCATCAATTGTCATCCACAACAAGTTTTAGAAATAATGTATTTGATCTTGAGTGAATGAGTAAAAATTATTTTAGTAACGATTGTCAATTTGAACAAGATATATATATATATATATATATATATATATATATATATATATATATATATATATAGGGAGAGTGTGAACTAATAGTAGGAATTGAAAAATATGTGAAGTATAAATATTTAAAACAAATGAAAAAAAAAATATCTCAGTTTACAGTCAATTTATGTTAATTTATAAAACCTGTTTTTTTTCTGTATTGTGTATCTGTTAAAAAAATTAAATTAAAAGTAAAGGGTATAATTCAAGGTAAAATTAAATTTCAATTTCCCAGATTATTAATTAAAAAAGCTAAAAGATAAAACACTATAAGTTGTTTTGCATTATACAAAACAGTAGATTGCAGCCAAGTCTTATTTATTTTTTAACAGATAAAAAGAACTTGATTAGATTATTTAAAACACGTCAAAATTTCTAAACTGTTACAGCGAAAGTTCATATTATTTTATTAAACTATCCGTAGTTCTGGATTAACATAATTTTCCATAAAAATCTCTTTTCCAGCTAATATAATAAATTGATTTATTTATTATTTTTTAAACTCTTTTTTGCATTAATTTATTATTACTAAAGAAAAATGGTATTATGTGACTTCAGGTGTTATGTACTATGGAATATTACTTCAGGTATTATGTGAAACATTAAATACATATTTTTTCAAAAAAAATATAAAAACTTAAAAGTATTATAAGCAAAATGATAATGTAACTCAAATTTTTCTTTAGTTTTAAATTAAACTATATTCTCAACCATATAGAGTTAAAAGAAAAACAACGCTAACAGGGAACTTTATTAAATAATTTAATAAGGGCAAAAAAATCGTACGGTATTCAAAAAGAATAAAATGCATGAAATATTTTTCACTGTTTAATATTTGATTTTTAAGAGAAAAGATAGTAAAAAATTGAAATTTCGTTCTTAAGTTATCAATGTAACGCCACTTTCTCCTCCTATAAATTTATCTTTATTTCACGCCATTCTATATCAACCTATTATAAGAGTGCAATTTCATAAAAAAGAAGGAAAATTAATGCTGGCAATATTTAAAAAGTTTCGTTTTACTACTGTGATGGACAATTTTAATCATTATTAAATTCTTTAATAAATTTTTTGCATTAAATTGTTTTTCTGTAACATCTTTATGGAAAAGAAATAAGTGTTTTAAGTAAAAAAATAAATAAAAATCTTTTTTGAAGTGTTATTATTTTGCTTATAACATTTAACAGTTTTTATATTTTGTTTGAAAAGTATTTACCATGAACACCTGAAATTTGTGTTTATTTTCCTTAACTGATTATTTCATATATAGTTTTTTGTAGTTATGGGTTTCCTTTAATCGTATATCTTCTTTTTAATAAATAAGTAAAAAAACTTAATAACTTACAACTGAATATTTGTTTTTATGTTGGCTATTAAATATACCATTAACATTAATTTATTAATTAAATATACTATAAATTAAAATATACCGAGAGATATAATTGAAATGTATACTTGTTATTGAAAAATTCTCGTAACTTTAAATATTTATTGCTCCTACTGTAGAATGCATGGTTCCAAAAAAAGAAAAAAAAAATCCAAAGCATCTGTATTATTGTTGACTATTAAATATACCATTAACATTAATTGATTAATTAAATATACCATTAATTAAAATATACCGAAAGATATAATTGAAATGTATAGTGTTATTCCTTAAAACAGTGAAAAATTCTTGTAACTTTAAATGTATATTGCCTTCTACTGTGGAATGTGCAGTTCAAAAAAAAATTCCAAAGCATCTGTATTAATGTTGGCTATTAAATATACCATTAACATTAATTAGCTAATTAAATATACCATTAACATTAATTAATAAAGTAAATATACCATTAATTAAAATATACCAAGAGATATAATTGCAATGTATACTAGTTATTCCTTAAAACAGTGAAAAATTCTCGTAACTTTAAATGTATATTGTCTTCTACTGTAGAATGTATAGGTAAAAAAAAAAAAAAGAAAAAAAAAAAAAAAAAAGTATCTGTATTAATTTTGGCTATTAAATATATCATTAAAAAAATATACCGTGAGATATAACTGAAATGTATACTTGTTATTTCTTAAAACAGTCAAAAATTCTTGTAACTTTAAATATATAGTGCCTTCTATTGTAGAATGCATGGTTCAAAAAAAAAAAAAAAAAAACCCAATCCATCTGTATTAATCTTGGCTTCATTTCAATTACTTGCTTGACTCTAACTAGAGAAAAACCTGTATGCAGAGCAGTTGCCTTTAATTATATATCTGAAAATACAACCCTATTAATAAGCGATATCGAGCCAAATGTAGAAGCTGCATGAGCAATGAGACAATTCGTAATTGCAATCCTTTTTGAATGGTAATTGGTTTGAGCATGTATTCTTAACATGGGCCAAGCATCTATTACAGCTACTTTTTATATGACAAGTGAGGTATGAGAAGCTATTAGTTTCGCCCCACGGCATCCGCATGAAAGCAAACGGGATGGGGCAAGGCGAAAAGGGAAATGACTTCTAATTTTCCCCATTTTAAGGAGTTTTTTTTTTCTTTCCCTTCGCATTTTAGTGTTGCTGATGCGTCAAAGCAGGTGCCCATTGATAATTTATTCTACAATTAATGGCGCCTAGATTTGGCCCCTTTTAACTTCCAAGCGATATATTAGAGGAGAAACAATTGCTTGAAGGGGAAATTGATTTAATTATTTATCTTCGTATAGGTGAAATAAAATTATTCGTTGGCCACAGAAGAAATTTGTAAAAACAAACAGAAACTTTTTTTTTTTGGGCGGTAAGGAACTAGCAGCAGTCTATTGCCACCACTAAAATAATTATTTAAATTGAATCTTATTGCAGCAGACGATAGAGAACTTCAATGGTAAATATTGTGAGACTGACGTCATACACTTAAAATTCTCAAAGAATTCGTCTTCATAAAATATTTAATGCTTAAATAATTTATTTTCATAAAATGAAATTCTTAAAAAATTAATCTTCATTGACTTTAATATTTAATTGTCCATAGCTTAAGATCCAAATTATGCATGTTGTGCTTATTTTAACATTGAGAAGGAAAAAAAAACTTTGCGTAATTTAATTGAAATACATTTATATTTTCTCAGTAAAATCGCCATCCGAAAAAAATTACAGCTTTGTCAGAAAGTATAAATAATTGCTAAAACTACGACTATATTTTAAAAAAAATAATATTAGTGACATGTAACGCAACAAGGGGGCAACAAAAATTTACATCGTACAAGATTTAAAAACCCACAAGTTTATTCATTATTATTATTATTATCATTACTTATTTATTTATTTATTTTTTTGCTTTTCCAAGGCTTTTCAACTAAAATTTCCAGCCAATTTACACTATAATTTTAAAGAAAACTTGCTTTAAAATTTGTTTTTTAAAAAAATTATTGATTACAAGCATAGGCGTAGCCTGAAGAAACATTTTGGTGGACAAAAGAATTTATTTTTCGAATTTGCTTCATATTTTTTTTAATTGATATTAATAGGTTGCCACTTGATTTCAGTTACATTTTTACTTTAGAATGATAAATTTACAAAATTTCAAAACTTTTTATTGAAATTGTATTATGAATTAAATAGTGAATTAGAAAATATAACTATTAGGCAAATATTCATAACATCCTAATTTTTTTCTTCATTTAATGAAGGTAATATACCCATTATATTATTACATTTATAATACCTACTTAAAAGAAATGACAGCATTTCAAAACATATTTACAGAATTAAATGAAAAAATTTAATCTAAATATATATTTATTAAACCTTCAGAGCAAAACTATTTATCACTGCTAAGTTCGTTAAAAATAACTACGAGAAATGTTTTATAACTTGAACAAAAGTAAAATCTAAGTCAATATGCGAACAAATGCAGTCAATATGCGAACAGAATTATTTATTATGAAACCAATATGCATATAATTCCTAAGCATGTAAAAATATGAACCGTTTGAATAAAGTATGCAAAAAAGAAATAAAGATTTATTTTAGTTTATATTTGAAAAAAATGTGAGATTTTAAAGGAGTTATAAGGCTAATTTTGCTTGTAGTAAACATTAAACGAACATTTCAGCCCTTTTTAAATCTTTTGATACAGGAAGCAAACTAGACTAAAATCGTTCTTCTAGAAGATTTGGCAAAATGATTGGTCAACATTTTGTGTCTTTCAGGTACCATTAATTTTTATTTTTTGCTCAATAGTCATTAGAGTTAGTCTAGATTTGAAGTAAAAAATAGATTTGAAAAAACAGTTATCGCTTATTCTATGAAATTACGGACTTATATTCGGAAAAAAAGGAAACTTTATTTCTGAGGCGTTATGATCATGTTCTAAATATAACAATGGATATAAGAAAACTTAATTTTAAAAGAAGACAGCAATTTTTATATAATTTTCATTGACATTATGGAGTGAATAAACATTAGGTGACATTAAGTCATACAATTCAAAAATTAAATATTCTAAATTAAGAAAGACATTTCAAAATGAAAGTATTTATTTAAAAATAAATATAAAAAAGAATTATTGCTTTGATTTTTAGACAATTATGACAACTATCATTTATGCGCATAAGAATCAAATTATTAAAAAATATGCGCAAAGCACTAAATATGTGCGTCTAAATTTTGTAACTATAAAATTTTTTTGAAATAAATATAAAAAATACTAGAGAAGTAAAAAATTATAAACTTTGTTTAATAAATTCTAATTCAGGTAATTAAATTCAGTAATATTTAGGTCCTAACAAATGTAATCGATTTTATTTATTATCTCTCCCTTCGGTACTCTTGATTCGCCCATTCCAAGGATTTCTTCAAAATTTGAGGGGAAATTAATCAGTATAACTAAATATTTACATGCCTGACCAGGTATGCAAGGGAAAAAATTGCCTATCACGGACAAGTCGGGCAATTTTATTTTCCAGCCGGGCTTAAAACAGTATTTCCCAATCAGTTTTAAATTTAAGATTTCATATATAATTTGTGTACTGTATAATTAGATATAAACTTTTAAAAGACTGAAAATAAACAACCAAAGAAAAATAGTTTCGAATAAACAAAATCCTAATCAATAAAAAAAAACCTAAATTGAAATAACGAGAAACACCAAGGCATTTTCACTTCATTCTTTATCTTAATTCCATTCGAATATTTGACTAAATTAGTGACGGCATAGATTGAATTATGAATATTCATAGTTTCCCTATTATTTCTCCCTTTTATTATTAATATTCCCCTTTATTTCTCTCTTAAGTATAAATGATTGTATGGTAATAAGTTTCTCTCATAGAAGCTTTAACTTTTAACGAGTTTAATATAAATGAATTATTTTTTATGGAGATATTTGTTTATTGAAAGATCAGGATTTTTACTTCATTCCAATCATCTGCTAGGTTATTCCCCCTACAATTATTATTATTAATGTTCTGTTTTGTTTTGTTTTAAGATCTGAATTTAAAACATCTACTAAATAAGGTTTTATCCAGATAAAATTAGTAAGTATACCGGCAAAAGTGACTAGTTATAAAAAGCATAATTTGTAAAATAAAATTATGTTATATTACTAGACCTTAATGTTATTAATACAATTTAAGTAAATCATTTTTTTGTAATCTTAAAAAGAGATATTTCACTTAGCTTAAAAGAAATGCAATTTTTCAAAAAACGGAAAATAAGAGCAAATTTTTAGAAGGAATTTCCTAACGAGTGTTAAAATTCAATTTTCAAATGAAACAAAAATCTTGTTTTAAAAGACCAAACATATAGACGAATACATTCCAGAAAATTGGTGCATTACCGAAGTCTTAATTAGTTATCAACAACCCCTCTTACCTTTTTCCGATATTCACTTTCCCTGCTTTTTCAAACAACTGCTTTTACGAGGATCCATTAGTTAATGCATGGAACAAAAATACCCAAATAGCTTCTTTAAGCAAACGATTAATTAGTCAATAATTTAAAATCTATTTCCCCTTTTAAATGTGACCATTTATCTTCTGATGAATAAGTTAATTAGAGAAAACCAAATTAAGTAAAAAGAAAAATAATACAAGCGAGAAAAGATGTAAATAAGAAAAATACAATAGTGGACAAACGTTCTAGGGCTCAATCTCAATGACTCGAGGGGATGAACACAACTATGCTAATTAATAAGTGCAGACGATATTTTAAATCACGAAATTAGATACAAAAACGTACTTTCTCTGAATAAACATACTTTTATTCGACGACCCCTTAATGTTAAGTTCACTTTTTGCGTATTTCGCTAATCAAACTTTATAAAAATTAACTTTACCTTGATTTTTAGTTTATTACTCAACTCTTCGATGAAAATGATTGTGTTTCTTTTTCATTACTGCTATATTTGTATTTTATGACTAGGAAAGCATAAGTGGCTTCTCAAATAATATTTATGACTAGGACTGGGCTATAAATCGATGTATCGAGACATATCGATTTAACGCATATATCGGCAAGACGATACAGCGACTTTCATTCAAGGCGATACATCAGAAATCCGATTTAAGCCGTCGAGTAAAGACAACAAGCGCAAAACGATATAGCGATATAAGACACGCAAGGATATAAGATAACGATATAGCGATATAAGACTCTTCTCTTACGTTCCGATGTCGACTCGCGCTGTGGAAGACGATGTTCGTTTCGTTATGTTGAAATGGCTTTGATGGGTGAGCTGTAGAATCAGAATCAGAGTTTTGAGAACACATATCGTTATATCGCATGTTCCTTTACGCACCTCATAGCTTTATTTTCTTTGTCGCGACTTTTCTTGTAGATTATTTTCAGTGGGACTAACTTCGTGATCGCCGATGTTACCTTGTTCTGAAGGCAATCTATTATTGAGAAGAATATATAAAAAAGAGTTTCTTCATTAATTAGATAAGTGTTTTTTAAAAAAAAACTTTTTATTTTACGTGAAAATTATCGGCAATCCCATCGGCATCCCTTAAGTGCCCGTAAAGAATTGAATTTGTTAGGTTATTTTTTTACTTTCTTTTAATTTGTTAAAAACTTTTTGGATGAATAATAATTTAATGAGATTTTGTTACTGATTTTAAATTTATAAATCTTGTTGTTTTTATTTTTAGAAATAAAGTTAAAACAAAATTTGCTTTTGTCATTTGGATTTGGACATAAGTCAATCAACTCAAAAAATTTGAAAGGTTTGCATATTTTATTCATTTTTTTAAATCATTTAGCACTTCGTTTTATTAGAGAGTATAATAATTTATTTTAAAAAAATATTCTTTTCATATTATTTGTTAATTAGCTAAATATATTATCGAATATCGCAATTTTTTTAGTTTTAAGAAATTAAATCTTACTTTGTTTTTCGTTCATAATTCGGTCATTATTTAATTTAATTTAATTATTTATATGAAATGATAAGGTCCCGCAGTGAACTGATCGTTAAGACACGGTTCCCTGCAGATCGCCGAAGTCAAGCATCACTGGCTGCGGTCAGTGTGCGGGTGAGTGACTACTTAGATCAGTCTGCGTAGGGACCAAGGGTGTGCGGTATGGGTCCTCGTTAAATTGTTCTACCGTAAAGTGCTCGACTTCGCGTGCAGGTCATCGAGCTGCCGAAGCGGGGGTGCCATCCCATCTGCAGAGGATCAAAATTGTAATGGCATGTCTTCGGATAATCCTCAGGAATGTTTCCCAGACCGTCGCCAATAGCCCATTGTGCAGCTCTAGTCTGACGTGAATGAACTATAATAGAACTATAATAATTGAAATGATAATAATAAAAATTAAAGTCTTAAAAGCGTTTTTTTTTCTAAAATTTATTTAGCACTTTGTTTTAAACATACAAATCATTTTTAACGTTTCATTTAGAAATTGAACATTACGATCAAACTTAATAATTATGTAATTATTTATGCATAATAGTACAAGAAAATATTAATTTGTAAAAAACACTTTAAAAATATTTTTAACACTTTGTTTTACGCGTATTATGAATTTCTAAACAAACAATTCAATAAATATTTTAAGTAAGATTTGTACATTGTAGTCAATTTATTTAATATCTTTCTTAAGCAAAACATATATATCTTCAAATTTATAAATTAATTTAAATCAATCTGAGTATGAAGTTTTGATAGAAATCTGACTTTCTGTGTCTTATAAGTAAATGAAATTCACAAATACTATATCGCGATACATCGCTATATCGCGATGCAAAACTGACGATGCATCACGATATATAATTTCTAATATCGCCCAGTCCTATTTATGACATTAAGCAGTTAAGTTATGATCATAAACTTTATTAGAATTTTTAAAAAATTCCTCGTAAAAAATAATTTTCTACTGTTTGAACTTGTTGAAACTGAACTAAAACTTACACCGAAGAACTATTACATTATGACCACCCTCCATCTATAACAATGGGCTCGCCCAAGTTTTCATGGTTTCTCGCCCAGGAACAATGTCTTCATGGGGCACATTAGGACCCATAATTCTCATAGAACAATCCTTGACGTCAGTAAGTTACTTGAACATAGTTGCAGACCAGGTTCACCCATTCGTGGCAACAGTTTTTCCTGCGGGGGATGGTGTTTACCAACAGGATAATGCACTACGTCATAAGGGTCGAATCGTCATGGATTGGTTCGAGGAACATTCCAGTGACTTTCAAGTCGTGTCTTGGACCTAAATTCACCTGACCTTAATCCAATAGAGCATTTGTGGTCCTACTTGGAAAACCAAATTCGTGCTGCCACGTGACCCCCTCGCAATGTAAGGGAATTGCAGGACCAGTTGGTGAGCGCTTGGTACCAGATACCTCAGACTACCTATCAGCACCTTGAGGAATCAATGCCACGGCGGGTGCTAGCAGTTTTGAGGGCTAAAGGTAGTCCTACATGTTATTAGCACATTGGTCATAATGTAATGGCTCTTCGGTGTAGTTTACTTTAAAAATTGTTCACAAATCGGGAAATTCTGATGCAAATTATAGTTTAAAATTTGATACAAATTATAGTTTAAAATTTGCTACAACTTAAACAAAATTTGAGACGTTCTGTTTCCAATAAATAAATTAAATTCTTAAGATTCCAATGATGCAATCTTTGTATTTTAACTATGTTTTCAGTTGTAAAAACAAGAATATTGAATATTGAAAATGATATCTTATTTCGTTTTTTAACCTTTTACATAGGTCAACAAATGTATAATAGTTTTTTGTTCAGACTTAGGACCACTCTCCTGACAAAAGTATGGAGACCATATTTCCCAGATTGCGGCTACTCCCTATATTTTGGGGGTCAGAAATCCGAATGCGTAGATAAAAATGCATGTTTATTCAGAGAAAGTACGTTTTTGTGTCAGATTTCGTAGCTTAAAATATATTCTACTATTCTTTTCGTATACTAAATCCAACGTACTACTATTACATAAATGATATTTAATTAATTTTAGTAATAGGTAATAATTGAAATTAAAATAAGCCATGTACTAAAAATAAAAATTAATGCATAAATAGAGCTTAATCGTTCAAGAGAAACGCAAAAAGTCGTAAAAATCCATAATTCAAATCAGATTCAAATTTTAATAACGATCAAAATATAATATTTGTTAATTTTAATTATTTTATGAAAATTGGCATATTAAGAATGATTTTAGCGATAGAGTTTGAGATTTGCTTACACTGATTGTAAAACATACGAATTCTTATACTGATTCGAAGAATTTAATTTTTATGTTAGTGAAGGAACTCTGTATATAACGTATGGCAATGAACCTGGCGATAAGAAAAGAAGAAAACGTTCAAAGTAGACTTCCTGTTTAAAAATTTGCGTCACTGTCACATAAGTATAATTGACCTGTTTTTAACGTAGAATATCACTACTTTCTATGTCGCCTCCCCCTAGTAAAAAAGTATCACCTGCGCGGAAAACATCTGCTGTACCTCATCTGGACCTATTACCACAAATGTCCATTTTTGTTGTGATTCTACTTTCACCTTCCCCCTTTGTCACTTTTACTATTAACGGTCAATTTACAGTTAAATTTGAACATTGATTGGAATAACTGTAGAATATTTGTATGAAACCTTTCTTATCAGCAAAGTTACTGAAACATAAAGCAATAGTATATATTTAAATAATTAGGCTTAAAATTGTGTTTTTTTTTTATTAAATAACATTTTTAAAAATTTTATACTCTTAATTGTTTGGCAAAAATTATTGAAAAAAATTTTTTCTCTCCAAAATATCATAATTGGTTTCAAGTAATTGGCTTTCAAATTTTTTTAAACTATTTCTGAAATTGATTAAAAAAAGGAACGAAAGAAAGAAGGAAAAAAAAGAAGGAAACCGACACAAAATGTTAATAATTCTCTTTAAAAATTCTCAAGAAAGTGTTCGAAGCAATGAAAAAAAAAATTATAAGAGAAATAAATCTGCACTTTTAGAAATAAATATTTAAACGTGCTCTCTTTCCACAGCCAGTTTTAAAATGCTTAACAAAATCTATTGAAAAAAATTATGAATTACACACAGAAAACAAGCACACAGTCTGATTCACAGTCAGCGCGCCTGCCTACGAAGCCAATGGTTGCGGGTTCGAATCCCGCAATAGGCATTTACGTTTCTCTCTGCATGTCTTTCCTTTTGTGTGATATGTGAATGTGGCCCACCTTATAAACGTGTAACTGTGGCAGTGTGGCGGGGGTAATGTTGCTCGTCTCCGTGACTTAGGTTCGCAGGTGCCCACCCAGTAACGTTGAATGAGCAACACTACCGGCATCTTCCGAGGTGAAGAATTATTGTTCAATCCCTGCCGTAGAAAAAAAAATCGCTTGATTACGTAAAGAAATTGTTTAGCATTTCGTTTTCATTACATGTAATACTGTAATTTACTAATAGAGAAGAAAAAAATACAGCTGTGAGTTTAATTTATAACATTTTATGCGTATTATGAATGTATGATGTATATTCTCGCCAATCACCTGACATCATATTTCAAAGTGCCTCAAAACCATCGTCATTGACATGCATTTTCAGAATCCTAGTAAAAAATGAAGTAAAAAAGTATACACATTAAGAGATCCCAATTTAGTATTTAAGCGAGGAAAAAAAGTACTGTTAAAATCTTACAAATTAATACTGAGAAAGGTAATACTGAAGACTTGATTTCTGTATTCAAAAACCTGTTTGATTTCTGAGAGAAAGAGAGGTTTTGATGATTTTAAGAATAAAGCGCTTCAGGACAGTTTTTTTTGGGGAAAAAAATTATTTTACAGCGATTGTTTAAAAATGTGAAAAAGTTCTAAAGTAGATTTTCACACATTTCTCTTTAAAATATGATTTTCAGAATAAAATATTTCAGAGGTTTTCCCAAAATTGGGAACTTCAAAAAACTATGTATAACTAACTGTAAAACCTCTATATAGAACTTTAAAAAACTACATAAAACTATATAATGCCAACTTTAAAAAACTATATAAAATAAGCATTTTGAAACTCATATGAAAATGCTCTTCTTTATATTTAATAGTTTTTTTTTTATATTTTACATATGAAGATATATTAAACACACATTAAGAAAATGTAGTGAATTTTTACGTTATGCATTGCTTAATATTCTTTTGCAATGATAAATCCACATAGCAATTTTCTAAAAAAATTTAAGTAATAACCAATAAATTTTTAAATAAATATTCGTTACCATGCTTAGTAAGATACACTTACACCCCAGAAAAAATATAAGAATAACCAATAAACGGTCGCAAAAATAAAAGCTAAAGACTTAAACCAATTCAAGAAACCGCAAAACAGTATTGATATCGACATTTTATATTTTAGTTATAAAATTTTAATAAATAAAAAACACTTTAAACTCTTTCTGATTAAAAAAACAAAAACTTTTTTTCAATTTTTTTTAATTATTTAAAATTTGAAAATATTAAAGTTGTTGTTGTTATCGTAGACCATTAAGGTATGGGGTGCGTGCGATTGTTCTTGTTTTCTGGTAGCGCCATCTATGGCCACGAATTCAAATTCTGCCACACACATACGTCACACCCGTTTACAGGGCGGGTTCATTCATACATTACTTCATTCATCCACAGATCGTAATTTTGACCTGAAGCAGCGAACGCTCACTTTCCAATGCAGTACCTCCGGAAGTACAATTTGTTATGGGAGTAAGGAGGACTTTGTGACCCGACATATTTAACTCGCGCCTGTCACCATTTACTACACGGGGAGTTTTCAGTTGGCTGGATTCGAACTCTCATTCTCACGAACGTGAGCCCAGCGCCCTGACAACCAGGCTATCCCAGCCAAAAAACATTAAAGTATATTTAAATCTAAATCAGCTGTTCTAAATTTTTTTCGACTGTGGAACCCTAAATGATCGTGCTTCTTTTGGTGGAACCCCGAAACTTAATGAATAAATTTTGTGAATCGATAGCAATGTGAATAGATTATTTAACAAAAGACTGTTAATTATTTTGAAAATTTGTATTGATCTAAATTTTATTAATTATTTTGAAAATATTTAGTGAATGAGTGAAGAATGAAATATTTTTTATTGTACGGTTTAATCAAAATTAGTCTTAAAATTATTTTTTATGGCAATTGAATTCACGGGTCAGGAAAGCGACATCTAGTGGAGTTTTTTATTTGATTTTAAATGCATATGTTACCGCGAATGTCCGAAATCAAGAGAATGTCGACTTTCACCGATGAATGTCAACAATCACATAGTCGCTTTGGAAGATTGTCTAAAATATTTGTTATGTCCGATTTAATATTAATTTATTCGTTGATATTATTATATTTATTCGACATTTTAATATCTGCTGATGATAGATTGGGAGAAACATTAGTGTTCGGGCAGAGGCACTTGACCTTAAAAAAACATTGATGTAGGGCATACCGGGCAAATCTATAACGGGCAGTGGTACTTAACTAAATCTAGTATATATTTCCTACATTTACCAAAGAGACTATGTAATTGTCAACATTCACCGGTGGGAGTCAACCACCACCAATTTCTGCCATTCGCAGTAACACAGGCATAAATTGAAAATGAATCAGATGAAATATGGTTTACATTAACATAAAAACGAAATAAATAAATTAATAAATAAATAAACGTTGTAAATGCTTATATGATGAATATATTTCTTCTATGTTGAATTTGGGTATTATTTATTATTCGTTTTGAAATGCTAATGGAATTTTTCATAAATGAATATCCTTTTCATAATTATTATATTTTGTTAGAAATAACTTTCTGTAAAAATTTCTTTCCTAACAAGTATTTCAAACGAATAATTTCTTACACGTAACGGAAATATTAAATAAATAACGGATTATAATTCGGCTATAAATTTAATTACAGGTTTCGGAGAACATTACTGGTTAAAAAAAAATTAGTAACTCTCAGAACCCCTTTAACCCTCTCGCGGAACCCTATGGTTCCACGGATCACCATTTGGGAACAGCTGATTTAAGCAACCAAACCCCTTTATTTTAGGAAACAAAACTAAAGTCATTTTTGCCATCTCTCTCATTTTTCTTTTCTTTCTTAACATCTTTTATTTATTTATTTATTTATTTTTTGAGGAAAACTTACTGTTTTTTAACTAATTCACTCTAATGATCTGAACTTTACTTAAACTGAACTACGAAAGTATTAGAAAATATCATGATTGCATTCTAATTATAATATACTCTGTAAAAACACATGCCTCTTTAGAAACATTATATTTGAATTTTGTCATGATTTAAACTTTGTCTTGAAAGGATTTTCGTCAAAGCAGATATAATTTTTCTCAATGCTTCATATAAATTTTGAAAATACTTGTAATCTGACATTTAATTTTGTTGATATTTTCATGCTAAAAATTATTTTCACAAATTTTATGACCATAAAATTATGAATTCTAATATTAAAAAATTAAGGCTGAAGATACCAATAAATCGTATCGTTTCCCCCTTTTTTTTCGAAGTGCAGCACTTTCAGAATATCATTATAAAACCCCTTCAACTTCTATTAGCACCAGTTGAATTTTTTTTAAAAAGCCACTTCAAAATTAGTTATTTAAACTTTTCAGAATGTAGCGTTAACATAGTAGAGTGAATAATTAATACCCACACACTTGCTTTGAAGATATTTTTACAGGTTTTAAGCATGTATAATCTATATCTGGTCAAAATGACCCTGGTCACGGTTTTCTTACGGTCAAAAATAGTCTCGAATCACAATTGAGGAACATTCGCCTAGTAAAGCATGCCTTCGCAAGTACTACTGACTTCATTTAGCAACAGTTAACATCTGCTAATTTCTCTCTTTTTTTATTTTTTTCATCTTATTCTTCACTTCTTAAATTTTAATGTGAACGCAGGTGAAATCTGAGAAGTTTTTTCTTCCAAACGATTCCCAACATTTTATTCCACGCGCATAAAAACAAAACAAAAAAAAGCGTGCGCCGGAAAATAGTGAATCATTTTAAACGCAAAATAATTGCACCCCCTCAAAACCTTAATATTCTTAAAATTGACAGTGCTTTCTGTAGATTGTATAAAGAACGTTTAGCATCGTTCGCTGAGCGGAAATCGCCGTATTCATGCTAAGAATAGAATAGCGTGTTATTCTTTTTCGCAGAATATAACGTCTTTGAGCTCCTCAGCAGTCCCCACCTGGAACTCCTACAAGGGGCAGGTGGCACGCGAGCTCCTAGGGACGTAATAAAAAGCCTCAAGGAAAGGCGAGGTCTGTAAGAAGGGGAAGGGGTCAATATTGAACACAAGGCGCACCTGTAGAAATCTTCTTTAGGTTCTGAAGAAGACTTCTTTAGAAAATGAAAGGAAAAAAATTTTGACAAAAAACTATTATCAAATAGAAATTTTAAATGTTTTTTTAAAACGAATTTTAAAATCACATTTTTAAAATAGGTTAAAAAGAAGATAAATAATTTTATTTTTGTTAGGCTTAAAACGAAAAGGTTGGGATCATCATTTCAGAAAAACAAGAAAGGGGGGATTTTCGGCGGCATTGTACTTTGCATGATGAGGACAACGTGTTTCAATTTAGTTTTTATTTTAAAAAATATTATTTTCTCCTTTTTAGTGAACTTAAAATATGTGGCTTTTAAAATATTTATGTTACAATATTATTCTTAGTTTTGCGTTTGTTAGTTCGTTTATGACGGAAAAAATGCCAAACTTTCGATTGTAGATAAAAAATTTGCTAGTATCATTTAGGAAATAATTTAGGCATCCCACCAATTAACATTTGTGCACTCTAGCTAGTTGGAAATGGGTCGAAAGTTGAATTAGCATATTTTGCTTACAACACTCAGGAAACGATTGGAATTAGTTTTGGCATCAGGCACTAAGCTCCAGTTGAAATTTGAGCATTCATGCAACTAAAAATTTTTTTAACCCAGTGGGTCAAAACTCAACCCAAGATGTCGAGCAACTTTTTATAACTTGCCAAGTGCAGGGTACTTAACAGTCGCTGAATATGTAATAGCATGTAGTGCATTTGAAGAAAAAGAATTAGTTCGAAAGTTTGTTTAAGGAATTTATTTCCTCATTTTGACAATAAAGTTGTAAAGAGCCATGGTAGCTTAGTGGATAGAGCACTCGCCTCCCAATGATGAGACCCGGGTTCGAATCCAAGCGACGGCTAGTCGATTCGAATTCCTCACTCGGCTCCATTCCTCACCAAGGCTCGCACCTACCACAGTGCTGACATAAAATATCCTCAGTGATAAAAGAATCAAGGGTTAAAGTCCCCTGGCCATCAGAGTAAGGAAAGTTTTCGTGGTTTTTCTCTCCATATAACGCAAATTCGGGTTAGTTCTATCAAAAAGTCATCAATGAAGGCAAATTTCTCCCAATGCTTGATCCAGAAGTTTCCTTTTCTTCTGGATTCAGCGCAAAATTACAAGGCTACGGAGTTGAACATTGATAGTCGTAAACCTAAAACTGTTTTGGCTGCTCAACGACGGTTATAAAAAAATAAAATGACAATAAAAATAGTTGCACCGTTAGTTACTTTACAGTTTTTAATTCATTTCAACTTAAAATATAATCACCATTGAAAAAAAAAAAAAAATACGATACGTAAAGTATTTTAATGATCCTCTTAAATAACTTTTTGAGTGGCACTTATATTTATTGTATAAATTCCAAACCCGAAAGTTAAAACAATTCAAGCACATCAATAAAAACTTTCACACCAATTCATTGTTAGCAAGAAATTCCACAATAATGACATAACATTTATATAACAACCTTATTTTATAAATCAGAAAATTCCTATGCTAAATAAACTCAACTAGTTTTTTTTTCTTTTGAGATTTCTATTATTTTATTGGATTTTTTATATATATATATCTATCCCTATGAACGCATTCTCAATATTTTCCATTGTGTTGGCTGAAGCATATATCCGCTCATAGAAACCGCACATGCGGTAGGGAGGACAAATTTTCGAAGAACTGATCGGTTTCACAACATGCACAAGACGAAGAAAATATAAATCAAGATGGAAAAAAAAAGGAACTTAATAATGCTTGTCTGGGGTCGAAGCTTTGTTTGGATACGCATTTTAGGTCCTTCGTAACCTTGGTGAGAAGTTGAGCTCCTAATGAATAATTTATATTTCCATGTAACGTTCGTTTTGGCGGTGAAAGATAGTTATTTTTAGGTAAAATTCTCTCTACTGACTTCTTTTCTATTTATTTATTCCAGTTTTTAAAAAAGAGCGCGGCTCTAGCAATGAATGTCTAAACTTCTGGCGTTTTGATCGTTTGACAATGTGTCGGTTTTCACAGAAGAATTTTTACAGTGTAAGGAGAGGTTTAATATAGGACATTGTCAAGACGAACTGTTAAATAACAGATGGTAATATTTTTAAATAGGCCTGTTAGAAATTATTGAAGCTAATATTTACTATTACCTTTTTACCGAATTATTTGATTACCTTTGACAAGCAATCGAAGATAACTAAATAACTACATATGCCACTGAAGATTAAATATTCTAGAAGATAACTACATTTGCAATATAACTTTTAGATAACGTCTAGAAGTTATGTTGCTTGAGTGTATCACAGCATCGTGCCTCAGAAAATTGTATTACTGTGGGAAAAATCATCAGCAGTAGATTGACCTCAACACACAAGGGTCAACACGCATGTTAATGGCAATTACAGAAATTTTTAATAAACATCTGTATTTTACGCACTAAATTCTTTTTATGTGTTAACTGCGTAATAATACTTGCGTAGAATACTTTTAAGAATTAAATTTTGTTATAAATTTTAGAACGCAAATTGATTTTAAAAAAAAAAAATCATAATTCCTTTTTTAAAAAAACACACATATTAATTGAAATATGAAAACCAATGTTTCTTATTTTACTGATAAGTACCCCAGTACTCGAAATTCATTCTCAAAGTCATAAAATTTTTATGATCACTTCAGACCAAAAACGAAACACGTAAGACGCACAATTTTCTCAATAACCACTGAAAATTCCTTTAATTACTGATGAAGGTGATGCGTCCCACGTTTTTGGCCTGAGGAATATAAAAAAATTTTCTCTTTTTCAAATCTATTTTAAAAAAGGAGTTTTTAAATTTCACATTATATTTCCTGCTTGCACCCTAGTTCTGGATTCATATTTAACTGATCGTTACACCTGTACTCGAAATTTATTCTCAAAGTAGTGAAATTTTTTACCTGAAACGAATCACATCAGATCAGGAGCATCATTTTCTTAATAACCACTGAAAATTCCCCCCATGACTGATGAAGCTGAGGCGTACTGGTTTAACAAAAAAAAATTATTTTCGCCTAATCAATTTCTTATTACCCATTGGCAAAATGGGTGTTGTTCTGGGTTTGAGGGCGTGCGCACCTTATTTGGACGTCATCACACTTTTCAACTGTGTTCAAGAGTAATAGTAAACAGAGCGTATGCGTTGTCATCTCATGCGTTACTATGGCAACAGCTGCTGTTTGATATTTTTTTCGAATTCTTTTTCTCACTTTTAATTTTGTTATGCATTAAGTTGGTGAGTTTATTTTTGAGATATGGGACCAGAGAAATCCCATAAATACTTCTTCAGTTGTAAATAAAAGAGAATTTCATCTTTTGAACGATATTTTTGCTTTTATTGTCTAACCTACAGTTCAAACTGGATCGTTTTCAATACTAATCCAGGTGAGTATCACAAATAAAAAGGGTAAAAAAAAAACAATTTTTTAAAATTTATTTTTATTGTTTTTTTTTAATGATTTATACCCCTCCACTCGACATTCATTTACCAAGTTTTATTAACCAAGTTTTAATGATCACTTCAGTAATTAAATACTAATAAAATGTAAACATTCTTCGATTTGTAAGCTTATGTAACAATCAGTGCATGGTTTTATTGACAGATCTTCAACCGTTGAACTTTCTATTTTCGAAGATATATTATATCAAACTATCCATTAACTTCTGCAATGACATTTAATATCTTTTACAAATAGTTTAAATCTTTACAATATCACTGTGGCGTAACATTAAACGGACCTTACGGTTAGCCGGTCCGTAGTTCCGTTTAACATCGTGATCTTGATCGTAAAGGTTACGAGTCAATCTTATATTCGGAAGAGGAGTTTTTATGTTAGATGAGCATGTTCTTCCAAGTGTGACCTTATCCAAGGAATGCAATTTTTGTTCTGTTTCGAATGTCGTCTTGATGGAGAGGGAGTTTAGTATTATTTCACGCTTCCAAGTACATCAGTGGGGAAAAAGAAAATTAGATAAATAGAAGCTCAATAAGTATTAATTCGAATTCCTCCTTTTGGCGATGAGGAATGTAGACTACCTGCCGCTACTGCAACTTTTTTCTTTCCATAAAGCAAATAATGGTTTAGATAAAAAAAAATATTAGAGTAATTTTTTATTGAAAGGAATAATTACTCTACCACTGCGTTTAATAACCATTCAGATGTTGGTTCAATTCTCATTTTTGAATCTGTTGAGCAACCTGTAGGAATTTTAACAAGTAAACAAATAGCCGGTTGCAGCAAGAATTTTTTTTTTGAAACTCAAAATTTCAAGTTGATAAAGAAGTGTAACTGAAAGTAATAAGCTTTCTCAAAATAGGCCTCAAATTTCATTTTTTTTAATAGAGGGGATCAAAAATGTTATATTTAATTTTTTTAAAAACTTAAATTCTAAGCAAATTTTCGTTTCTAATTTTCGAAATAATTAAGCTTAGAATGAAAAAAAAAAACATTAAAATAATTATACATATGTAATGCAACATTTCTTATAAAAATCCCGAAATGTACATAAAAACTTTAACATTTCATTGAAAGAAATAATTATTGTATCCCGCGTTTAATCATTCAGCTATTGGTCCAATTCTCACTCTCGAGCAGTTTTTATAAATCTTTACAAGTAAATAAATACCGCAAGAAAAACTTTGTTTCGATATTCAAAATTTCTATAATATGAAAAAGTCAGTATGACTTAACACTAATTAGGTTTCTCGTAGAACTAATAATTAAAATTTTTCAGTTTGTTGCAAATGGTCTGTAAATTCTAATAATTTAGTAGCCATTTTTTCCTCACACCTAATGAGTCGGAGACCGATATCGATAAATTCTTTTAATTTAACAGCAAATTTTTTCAAACTTTTTTTTGCTCTGATTAACTTGTATATATATACATTTTTTTAAAAAAAAATCATATTAGAAATATTCTACGGCTATAAAAAGCTAATTAATTGTACACATCACGACTTTGAAATAAGTGAACTCTCCTTCAATAGGAATCTTTTCATGACAAATTGATGAATTCTGAAGTATCAAAATTTTGAATGGAGACATTCGACATTTAATAAAAATTTAGTCTTCCTGAGCATTGGTGTACTTTTATCATTAAGCAATCTTGAAAAAAAAAAGATGGGAAAAAATGACCGGTTGCTTATTTAAGTTGTCACTTTTTTTTTATTTACTCGCCGAGCGGTAATTTTCGAGTCCCGTTTTTCGAAATGGACCATAAGTTTCATTTGGGGAGGGGGTCAAAGTAAATTTTCAAGGTTACACCCTCTCCTTGTAAAGAGAATTTTCGATAACTTGAAATTAGAAAGTAATTCGTTGGAACAAATTTTGAATTCTGAGTTTCAGACAGCTGTTTTTTCAGTTTTCCTTCGGCTCATTTATTTAAAAAAAAACAACTATTTTCTTATACAGTGTATAATACCTTTTTTTTCTTTACTAAATATTGCCAGTTGATAAGCTAGGTAAAGGGACAAAAAATTTCAAGTTTCCTATATCTTATAGTAAAGAAGAAATATATATATATATATATATATATATATATATATATATATATATATATATATATATATATATATATATATATATAATTTATGATACACTGGTTATCATAAATTAAGGAAAATTCACAAAAATCGCGATAACTCAAGAAATTACACATGGAATTTTATGAAACTTACCCACAATATACAACACATAGTAAGGTATTAAACAACATAAAAAGAAATTATCAGACATTAATAGTAGTATAGAAATTAGCACATGTATAAAATAAACAAATTGGAAGTATCGGTTTGCAATAGAAAAAGTACCTTTAATATGGAATATGATTGCCTCTAGAAGCAATACAGCACAAACAGCGATGTGTGATGCTTTCAATTATGCGGTCTATCAGTTCAATAGGAAGTGAGAGCCATTGCTCTTGTAAAGCAGTTGCAAGCGTGGCAAGGGTCTGAGGGGGCGGATTGATGGCAGATACACGCCTCCCTAGAGCATCCCAAACGTGCTCGATAGGATTCAAGTCCGGGGATCGAGCTGGCCACTCCATGCGAGTAATTGTTTCCTGTTGAAGATAATCATCAACAATGCGAGCTCTGTGTGGTCTTGCATTATCGTCCTGTAACAGGAAGCAATCACCAATTGCCCCGGCATATGGGCGCACATAAGCATCAAGGATGTTGTCTCGATAAACCTGAGCATTCACGGTTCCCCTTGGAAAGACATGGAGGTATGTGCGCCCTCCTAAGGATATGCCTCCCCAAACACAGACACTGCCTCTTCCGTATGCATCTCTTTCACGGATGTTTGATGGATGATAACGGGTCCCAGGTTCTCTCCATATCAAATAACGTCTACTGTCACTTTCTAGACTAAACCTGGACTCATCCGTAAAGAGAACAGGCCTCCATTGATCTGACGTCCAGTGGACATGTTGTCGGGCCCACTGCAAACGGTCTCTCCTATGGCGTGATGTGAGCGGCACGCAAATGGCTGGTCGTCTCGCATACAGACCACCTTCGTGGAGCCTTCTGCGCACAGTTGACGTTGACACCAACCTTCCGGTGGCTGCAGCAAGAGAGGATCTAAGATGTGTCGGAGTAGCGGTTCTATTCCTGCGTGCACTTAATGTCAAATATCGGTCATCGGCACTGGTCGTAACAGTTGGCCGTCCTTGACTGAACCTCCTAGATGCCGAATCTGTGGTTTGAAATTGCCTCCAAAGTCTATGAACCACAGATGGACTCACATTTAGCCATCTGGCCACTTCTGATTGACTCTGCCCTGCCTCTAGTCTCCCGATGGCTCTCCATCGTAGTTCTTCAGGCAAATGATGCCTAGAGGTCATTATTACGAATTGGCTATCTCAGATTTTCAATGTCGCAATCACAGTAAAATTTGTGTGCTTTCTCTCAAACTTGGACTTTTATGCTCCAGGCAGATGACGTATGCCGAGTGCAGCGCCACTAATTTGCATATTGCAATTTTACTCAGCTACTCTTAGTGGACAACATATGCAAATTTTGCACGGTTTGGCTTACTTTTGAAAGAGTTATCGCTATTTTTGTGATTTTTCCTTAATTTATGATAACCAGTGTATATATATATATATATATAAGTCATACGTAAAAGGCAACGTAGATAGGAGGGGTTTTAATATAATGCATATAAATTATTCCTTTGTAACAAAATTTAGAAAAATTGAAAAAGCCGACAAACGGATTTTTTTAAAAATTATACTAACGTGACTAAAAATTATCCTAATGTGTAATGTTATACTTGTGATCTTATTCATTTAAGTTGAAAATATCGACAAATTATTATAAAATATCACAATAATACTTTAAAAGTGAATTAATTAAGTTGTTAAATTAACTTTAATTAAATAATTTGATAGCATAGTAATATTGCCTGATTAGCAATATTTCAAAAAAGTAGCAATTTTTTATAGGGAAAGAGCTTTGAAGAGAACCCTTAAGCAATCCATTTTTGTAAGGTTTCTTTTATCTTCATCATCAATTTCTTGAAGAAAATAAAAATATTTAAAAGTCCAGAAGAAAAAAATAATGCAGACAGGTCTCTTCTGCAGGCTTTAGGTTTCTTTATGTCTGTTTAAATTTTATGTAAACAATGCTAGTAAATATTTAAATTTTTTTTAATCTTGTTGTCTAGAATGAAGCTTCATCATTAAAAATTGACTTAAAAGTCTCATCCATAAAAATAATTGAAATTAATTAAGTGAAAATATTTTCCATTTTAAGCAATGATTTTTAAAAAAAAAAGTATTTTAAAATGACAAACAATGCAACGCATGATTAAAATTAAGTAATTTTATTGAAATATAGGTTATTAACTTCATTAAGAAAATTTAATGTTAAGAGCAAAATGAATTTTAAAATTAAAACATTTATATGAGAGAAGTCACTTATAAGACTGCTTGATAAAAGAAATATAAAAGCGTATTTTTTTTACTTTAAAAAAGCAGCCATAGCAGAGTTTTAGTACATGAACTTCTTAATTAGACATGCTAATTTCAATTGTTGTGAATAATTTTCAATAAGTAATAAATGTTTAGGTTGCTAGAATTAATTTGCATTGTATTATAATGAAAAAGTTTTTTTTTAATACTTTCAGGAGAGATAAGTATAGATAGTAAATGAAAGTATTGAAAGAGGATATCAATAACAGCTGATTTGATTGCAAAAGGAAATGTTTATTGATACATTGTTAGTAGTATCAATACTTTTTTGTGTCTAATTGAGTCTATATCCAACTTTTGTACCAAATTTCTTTTGGAATACTATTAAAAACCGTATTCTAAAAATTGATGCATGTACATTAAAATACAGTTTTAATTTTAGTACAAAACTCTTAATTATTAATTAATCACATGCCTAAATATTTAAACAATAAATATGTTGAGGGAAATTATGGTAATTTTATAAAAAACATCAGTGTTCTAGGATAATTAAAAAGAATTTAAAAAGTAAAAATAAAGTTACTTTTAATGTTAGTTCATTTCAGAGATTACAGACGGACACTGTTAGCTGCTGTCTGAATATATATAATAATAAATAATGAATATATATAATATTAAATGAATATATATAATATTAAATGAATATATATAATATTAAATGAATATATATAATATTAAATGAATATATATAATATTAAATGAATATATATAATATTAATAAAATATAATTTTTTAACAGTGAATAAAAACTAAATAAGACATAATGTTAAAGCTTGTATCTTTATAGTGTCCTTAAATATTTCCATCACTTGAACAGCCACTAAATTAATATTTAAATTCCAAATTTGGGATTTTAATAAAAATTAACCGGGGCACCCCTTTACTCCTTCTCAGGTTATAATATTTCTAAGCTTTCTTAAATAGTCAGAATAGATAAGCTATTTGGTTATTTCCACAAAACCAGTAACTTATTTTGTTAGTAGAGTGTATTGAATAAGTGAAAAAATTAAAAGTTAGTGAAGGATAAGAAATAATCTTCCCTAGGAAGAAGAGATGACTGTTCAATGTTTGTGCATTAATGATTGATGTTTAGAAAATTAATATCTTCTTAAAATCTATTTCACCCATGCTCATCAGAATCAAATTTAACACTCCAGGAATTCAACATAAATCGATTCCTTTTTAACTCTTTAGCACAGTTTAAAAGAAGAAACATTTTTTAAGCCCTGTTTAAAATTTAAAAACAATAAAAATTCGTACATACTGCTTTAATTATGAAACTGCTTTGGTTATGTCTATATTCTGTTGTATATAATGCAAAACTTCGGTTTATTACAAGAGAATTATTTTCTTTCTAAATGAACATGTTTAGACATATAGAAGTGGATTTTAACTGAAAAACTTTTATTGTATATTGTTAATATAAAACTATGACTTTCCTGAAAATAAACAACATATAATACAATAAAGATTAAAATTCATATTATACATTTTATCTAAACACATACATACACTATAAAAATACAATTTTTCATTAATATGAACGACATGACATAATAAGAGTAGAATTTTTACTATGCGCATATCATGTAACAAAAATATAACTTTTTTCATCACAAGCAATATAAAATTTCAAGTGAAAACACCATTTGAAAATAAAAAAGCATAATTCTAATCCGTTATAAAACCAATTATGTTTAGTTAAATGACATTCACGTGAAATTTGTTTGTTACAAAGTAAACAAGAACAAGATTTTTTTTTTTTTTTTTTTGTGAACAAGCACATAGTTAGACAGATTACCATTTCGAGAAAATTATAAAATACATAAATTACGAGAAAAAAATTTGATTGAATGGTAATACTAAAAAAATTTATTACGCCAAGGAAATATTGACACATTTTTGTAACCCTAGTTGGGACACTTACTAAACAGGACCACCAATTTTTTTAAAAATTTTTTTGGTACATTCTTAAAAAAGAGTTATTCTTAAAAGAAACCCTTTAGCACAAGCGTTCTAGAAAACATAGTTTCCCTATTTTTTTAATAAAGTAAAGATAAGTTTAAAAATAAAATTTTTAAAATTTCAAATTGCATTAATTACACAAGCATTTTCAACAAGCTTGCACTTATGTAAGCAAACTTTTATTGTATATTACCACATAAAACTTGTGGCGTAACTACCACTATAAATATTAAATGCTAATTCCCTAGTATATAAAACATGTTAACTTGGTTCTATCAAGAGGTACTTTCTGATAGATGAAGGTTGGCATAGTTCAAAAATAAAATTCACCACAAACTATTTTTCTAAATGAACATGACATAACTAATTAGAATAAAATCCACATTATACATATTATATTAAAAGAAATGACTTGAGAACACGAACAATGAGACATGACAAGTTAGATTAAAATTCTTACGAGACACATTAAACTAAAAAATATATATATTTTTTTAACATTAAAAACACAAAATGGCAATACTAATTAGTATCAGATTTTAACTATGACAGACAATATAACAAAAATATCACTTTTCCTTATCATAAATAACATAAAATCACTTCTTACTTCCCCATTACATATCATACTAAAAAATTAGACTTTTTCTTAACATGAACAATGTAACATGACTAGTCAAATTAAAACTCTTACAGGGTATATAATTTTAAAACAAAATATAATTTTAATTCACATAATAATGACAACACTATAATATAAAAATAATACTATATATATAATAATTTACATAATAATATGATACATAATAATAAAAATAAACTACAAAAATATTTAAAAAAAATTTAACATGTAAAAAACAGCATGGCATTGCTAGTTAGCATCAAATTTTTACTATAACAGATTTTACAACAAAAACATTACTTTTCTCTATCATAAACAACACAAAATTGCTTGTTACATCACCATTTCTTTCCCCCCTTTTTTTTCAAATTCTTATCTATTATAAATTTGACTATTTATAATCAAATAACCCTTGTATGAAAAATACTTGTTAAAAAGTAAGCAAAGATAAGGTTCTTCTCTTTTGTCAAAAAGCATACTATAGCTAGATAAATTACCATTGTTTGAAAAAGATTCGTTACATTCATTATAAGAAAAAAAAACATTAAAAAAACTATTTGAAATGATTATCAAAAGAAAATAGCTGTACCAAGTGATACCGAAGAATATACTCAATAAATAATTACCACCAAAAAAAGATTTGTTGTGGTTATTTATTAAGCTTTGTTGCAAGATTAAATTTTGTTTTCAATTTTTTCCGGACTAAAATTTTTTTTTAGACTGTTAACTTTCCTTTCAAAATATGAAACACCAGGAAAAAAATGGACCATGCTTTTAGAAATGAAACTCATGGTAACAAAAATTTGAGAATCATTTTATTTGGTTTTTTCAGAAGAAAGATTTAGATAGAATAAGAAAGATTTAGAAAATCAGTTTTAGTTTGCACTATCTTTATTAATGTTTAAGTCTGTTAATAACTAAGCTAAATTTTAGCAAAACTCATGTGTGCAGATACTAAGGTATCAAGGACTGCAAAATAGAATATAATTATATAAACAAATTTATATATTAAACATAATTATGATTTTTTTCAGAAATAATTTCTGGCAAACCTTTCTCATAAATTTTAATCTTTAAGAGGGTTTTTTAAGAAAAACATAAAAAGGCTTTTCTGCACTCATTTAATTGCAACAAAAACAGCAAAAGAAAAAACTTTTGCGATTTTTATCAGTTATGAACACAGCTGTGTTTAGTCAAATACTACTTATATGCAAAATGTTTGGCACAAACTTAAGAAGAGAAAGATTTCTCTCTGGTCTAAGCAATACTATGGCCATAAAAACTACTTCTTTAAGGAAAATATGTTACAAATTGAACACGAATAAGGCTTTAAATAATTAGTTCAAGAAAAGTTTTGCTACATAAAAAGCAAGAATAAGGTTTTTCTGGTTGAATCAAAGCCACCCTTGGCGACGAAATGCTTTTTGCATTTATCTTAATTATTTATTTAGTTTAGTTATTCTGATCTACAAAAATTTTATGATTATTTATGAATTTTTTAAATTAAAGAGGATCTATCAGCAAAATAGGTAAAAAAATTTTTTTTTCTAATTTATTAAAATATTATTTAGTTAATTTTCAAAATTTTTCTTAGTTATTTATTAATTAAAAATATTATTAATTTATTTTGCTGCTATTTCGATTCGCAGTTTCAACTTAGTTGTGGGACAGTTCGTAAAAACTTGCCACATTGGCAACTTTCAAAACAACAAGAGTAGGTTTTAAACTAGACTTTTCCAGTTTTTGTCCTATGGGAACAAATTTAAGGAAAGATAAATAATCTTTGTGAGAAAAAAGATATGTGCCATAAATTACAAAAATAAAGCTGTCCTCCTGTTTGAACATATCAATGCAAAATTAAACTACTTCTTTGAAAAGTTTTGATCACACTACAAGAATAATGTGCTTTGTTATGGGCATAAATGCATTAAGTTGCTTTTAATCTTCTTTGTTATGAACACACCTGTGCCTAGATAGATGACTACTAATTGAAAATCTTTTATTGCACACCTCACATGAATAAGGCTTTTCTTTGGTATGCACACGCAAATGAACAGTCAATACACTTTTATTTCTAAAACTTTTCTGACAAAATATGCATGTATATGGCTGTTCTGTCTTGTGAATAAGACCATGACGATGCAAATTAGCCTCGGATGAAAAATTTCTACTACATACTGAGCAACGATAAGTTTGCTTCTTTGCAAAAATAAAGTTGTCAACACTACTAGATAATATATCACTATGAGTGAAATGTTTACAAAAATTCGATTTTTCATCATCAGCTTTAATTTTGGAAGGTTCAGTTGAGCTTTGCTTTAGAGAATATGATCTATTACAAACATTGCAAAAATATTTTGATTTCCTATGAACAGTTTCGTGTCTAGATAAATGACTTTGACAACTGAAACTTTTATTGCACACTATGCAAGAATATGGCTTTTCTCTAGTATGAAAAAGATGATGATGAGTTAAACCCTCTTTTAGGGAAAAACTTGCATCACAAAGGCTACAAGAGAAAGGTTTTTCAGAAGAATGGACAGAAAGAATATGTCTTTTCAAATTACTGTTAAAAGAAAATGTTTTTTCGCATACGTTGCAAGAATAAGGTTTTTCTTTTGTATGAATTTTCGCGTGAGTATTCAAGTAACCTGACTGAGAAAACGTTTTATAGCACAATGAGCACGAATAAGGTTTTTCACCGGTGTGAGAAATATAGTGCTGCGATAAATTTGATTTCAATGCAAATTTTTTTTTACATAAATCACAGGAATACAATTTCTCTTGGGTATGAATTAAATAATGTCTCTTTAAGCTAGATTTGCACGAAAGCACTTTATCACAAAAATTACAAGAGTACCGTTTTGCTGTGTTATGAACTAATTTATGTCTATTTAGGCTAGATTTACAGGAAAATGTTTTGCAACATAAATTGCAAGAAAGAGACATTTTAAACGGCTGCTAAAAATTTAGACTAGGAAATAGAAAATATGTTTTAAGCTTAAAAAGAAAGTTTGCTTGTAGCTTACTCATATACTATGTGCCAATCACACTTTTTGAAGAATCTAAGGTACCGTTTACGTTGCAAAATATTCACGCATCTCCAATCACCGAAGGTGGTGAGAAGCGCGAAACACATGTAGTGAAAATGGTCCTTAATAAGTTTACATGGGTTCCAATTGGGTACAATATAAAAAAAACACAACTACTTCCATAGTAGGAATAAACATTTACTACGACGCAATGCTAAATTCTATGCCACTATCCACATAAATCAATTATTAATCAAAAATCGAATATCAATTACTTTTCTTTATAATGCAATAAAATCTGGCGAGCAGCTATTTAAACGATTAAACACTTCGTTTGTTTATTTGTGGCTTGAAGTTCGGCTCGCAGAAAATGCCGTTCATCGGTTAAATTTAGTAGGAATAACACAACCTGTGACGTAGGCTATAGTATATCCAATTGTCTAGCTAGTACGATATTTTCATGCATGTAAAGCAAACGCAATGAGAAGCTAAACGCAATTTATCCTTGGTAGCATGCCATCAAAAATGCGATAGCACGTAAATATATTTCGCATATGTGCGAGCAGTTCGACTTACATAATTTTTATAAATATGTTCCACGGAGCCTGTTCCATATTGGCGATCGAAATGGGCTGCAGGTGGCGTAGAGCAGAACTCTTTTCCTATGGCAACACTTCACATGCTGTCCCCATTAGCGTGTGGAAAGTCATAGAGGAAGGAAGTACGTTAGTTTCTCTCTTGATTTTCATATAGATTAAAATCTTTCAACTTGAAACACTATATGAAACTGAAAACTGCATTAAACATAGTTCTAAAGAAAAGTATCATGGAAATTTTAAAAAATATTTTGATTAAATAAAAAGGAAAAATATTAACAAAAGGGAAAATATCGTAGTACATTCCTATACAACTGAAAAGAGGAGGAGAGGGAAGGGAGAAGGGCTAAAGGCATGAAACCGGTCTCTCCCCAGATGGCGTATTCGAGTGTTGCGATCGCGAATACTCATGTTAAAAAATTTACTGTCCTCAAAGAGTTTGAAGTTTTTTGAGCACATTTAATCAGGACTGTGGAATCAGAGTAATTACAACTTTTCACTCAATAGGCGATCGCAATGTTCGAATACGCCACCTGGGGAGAAGACCGGTTCCATGCCTTTAGCCCTTCTTCTTTCCCTTTTCTCCTCTTTTCAGTTGTATAGGAATGATATTTTTTTCTACGATATTTTTCCTTTTCTCAATATTTTTCGCTTTTAATTAAGAAAAATGTTTTTTAAAATTCCCATAATACTTTCTTTTAGAACTATGTTTAATGTAGTTTTCAGTTCCATGTTGTTTCCCACCTTAAAAGATTTTTATTTATTTGAAAATCAAGATAGAAACTAACGTACTTCCTTTTTCCATGACTCTCCACGCGCTGATGTAGAAAGCATGCGAAGTGTTGCTATAGGTGGAGAGTTCTGCGCTATGCCACCTGCAGCCCATTTTTATCACCAATATTCGTGCAATTTAATTTAATTACAATTAATTAAACAAGATAACTTTTGTGTGTGAATTTTTTAAAAAAATGCCCCGAATTCAAGCGAGCTTTACCAAATAATTGCTTGCTCATCTGCCAGCAAGCAGAATAAATATATACTGCTAAATGAGAGATAATTAATTTACATCTAAAAAATTTCTTTTATTTAAAACAATTTGAACCATGAAATTAAAATTTCTAGTTCGAATTCTTGGTTGCCCATTTGTGAGGCTCAGATAATTCGCACCCAGTTAATACTAATATTCGAGTATATACTGCAATTAATGCTACAATGCTGTCCTCAAGATTTGCGAACTTCTGGTCATCTTAGTATAAACGCATGGTGGTTAAAACCCCTTTATAATTTAGTTTGGAATGTCAATATTTGCCGAGAAAGAGGTTCAAACATTTACGTTTAGAGTTTTGTTTCTTCAAATATTATGTAAAGGGGAAAATATCTATGTGTACTTTCTTCCATATATATAAAGAAAAAGCGGCTTCTTGGAATGTCGATCGAAAGAGCATGTCCCTTCGAGAAGTAGTGTTAGTAAAATTTTTCGTACAAATAACTTAACCCAGAATATACTAGAAACCAATTTTTAAAACTCAAAGGGTTGATCTCTTATGTTAATTAACTAGTGTTGTTCTACAATTCAGTAACTAAATAGTTAGCAGAAATCACAATTTAATTAACATACATGAAATCTACCCTTTGAACTATTAAAAATGGTTTTAGTACCAAAAAATATAACCATCTAAACAAAAGTTGAGTAATTTTTTTTTACTCGTTATACATTAAAGTAATATGCATCCAAACATGAATTGGAGGGTATGGTGATGAACTGATACCCCAAACTTCATTTATATGAACCATATATGCAAACTATCAATATTGTTTCTGGATGTTTCCATGGAAGTTTCAGTAAACAACATTACAGTACACAAAACATCTCATTGCCTACATGAAAAAGGTGGTGTCCTTTGTTTAATTTTCTTCATAAGTAGATTTAAAATAAGAAAATACATTGCAGACTGCAGTTTATCAGTGTACTTCCAGAAGCCATTCAATTATAGCTAAACTTAGAAAGATGTTAGGTCACTCCTTACATTAGAAAAAATAACTTTTATCTAAAAAAAGGAATAAATTTTTTTCTCTGGAACAGAGAGATTTATACGATTATGGGAAGTAGGGTATTTTTATTTGATGCACCAAATGATGCCTCTCTTTCTGTATTAATTAACAGTGTTGCAGTAACTCCAAATTTCTGTTCGATAGCAAAACAAACACAGACACACTTACATAAAAAATTATATTTCAGTTCTCACTCGATAACTTTTCTCAAAACTTCCCACATGCTCCAGGCTTTTATTAGCAGATGAAAATAAAGAAAAAAATTTAATATTTGAATAGGTTGGGTGAAAGAGAATAATGATGAAAAAGCAACAGGGGTGGAGAATTCACAAAATTATGTAAGATAACACTTCAATTTGCATTATTCAAATTTTCATTTCCCAAATGTTAATTATTAAATTACATTAGGGGATCAGAAAGTAATGTCGTTTTGGCACATTAAATATTCGCAAGTCCTCAAGACCAAATTAATTTTGGATACGGCATTGAAAGGTTGTTGCTAAGGAGGGTGAATATATTATTGATTAAAAATAAAATCTTTATAACTAATATCAAATGCACCAAAAGGACTTTACTTTCCAGTCCCTCTAATATTATGAATCTATATAGATGAGAGTCATGTTCGTGTAAAGTGTCGTTCATGTAAAGTGTCGGAAAAAAAAGTTTACAGTGCTGCTACAGAGCAAAATAATATAATCACAAAACTTATTATGAAGAATACGAATAACATAAATAGAAAAGGATAAAATTTTGTCAAACTTCTTCTCTAGGGTTAATATATACTAGGGGTATTCACACAATGTTATACCTGCAAGTCAAGTAGTGTGGGTATCTCGCTCCTGATTGGTAGTTGAAATGCAGCTTTTGTTTACGTTAGTAACCGCTCTTTTCATTGTGTTTCGAGTAAGTCGAAAGTAACAATCCTTTTAGGTGACACATTTTATATTCTTTCACAAAGATTTCAATTCATTCGCTTACTTCTTACTAAACACAAAGACAGGCATGAAACCATGTAGAACATAAACAAATTTTGTATCAAAGTTGCCAGGTACACAAACAGAAATATATCAGGATAACAATAAAATACATAAACAAATAATAAATTGAATATGAGGCAACACTCTCAAGTACTTTGCAAAGTAATGCATAATGTGTTACATTTATACTCCAGGGGTGATTGTGAGTCCAACTCAAAAATCCTGAAAATTTCTTCAGTAAAATCATTAATGACTCATTTAAAAAAATTAATGTCGTTATAAATTGATATTTACAACATAAAATTAATGTTGATATTTTTACAACATAAAATTCTGAATAAATTGTATGCAGTATAATTTAAATTAATTATTTTGTGTAAGTTTACTTTTATCTCTAATCACATTTATTATTCGACCAGAAAAAATATTTACAAATGAAAGAGATGCCAAGCATAATTCTAGTTCTAATATTTTTAAATAAAATATACAAGAATTTTTATACATAAATGTGATTGATGATTTCCGAAATTTTCGGATCGAAGTTAACGAAAAATCCGGAGCCCAATCATCTCTGATAGTCAAACAGATTTATTCACTTTACAATAAGATGCCTACATTTTCTTGAAACTTTTAACAACAATTACAATTTACATCTAATTAATTTACAGATAATGAATTTAAATTTTTTTCTAAACCATCAAAAATAAACATTCGGAATTTTAGACTAGTAATTAGGTTTCATGTATTGTGGAGCTACAATGATATAATGGTTATTGTGAGACATATGATGAGGTAAGTTTTAACAGTTGTTTTGATAAAATGAAATCTCATTTTTAAATTTAGAAATAAAACTTTTTAATTACATTTTATAGTTTTTAAAGAAAAGAAAAAATAAAGATTTAAAATAAAAAAGTTCAATAAGCTCAGGATTTTTGAAAACCAGCTAAGTATTAGAAGAAAATTTTATATAAGTGTATAAAATGATAATATTGATTCCCAAAAATACAAAAAAAAAAGTCTATTCACGAATAAGGTATGTTAGAGAGTAATTAAATGTGCAATACAGAAAAGTAAATATACAAACTGAGTTTTTCATCCCTTTAGTGGGTCAATTTTAGAGGTTTAAATTAGTAGGAAGCATGCTTGGGATTGAACACTGGGGGTTCTATGTTCGGCTGACCACAGAAAGTTAAGAAAACTGGGACATGTCCCGTAGACCTTGGCCCTCCTTGTGCTGTCGCGTCACTGAGTTTAGTTTAAAATATATAAAAATTATTGATTTCTTACAATGAATTGAAATGTTTGGCACTTACAACCATTCGAATATTCATGCTTCAATTTTTATTCAACTCTGGAATTTTTTTTCTAAAACATGAAACACTATTTTAATCTAGCTTTTTGAAATAATTTTGCTCTTAATTTTCTTGTTTACATATGCTTAAATGGAAACAATTATAACAGTAAATATTTAATAACATGGTAAGTACTGTGCTAACTCTGAAAGTGGCTTTTCTTTACTGTGAACTTCATATTCAGAAAAGGCTTAGATGAATATGCTTTGGTGTTTCATTCACGTCATAGTAAAATAGAAAAAAATTAGCATCTGCAGACACTACAGGATTATTAAAATAAATACTATAAACAAAAATAAAATTAAAGAATTGCAATTATATTAACACTAAACATACCATAGCTGTACTGGTTATAGTATGTTGTACTGTATTGTATTGTAAAATATTGGTATGTTCAGTGATAAGTAATTATTATCGGATTAAGAATTAAGTAATATGAATAATTTTGCACCCAAAATTCTTTAAAGTGAAATCAATATTTAACTTTTGTGTCAAACTTGGCCAACTATGTTTCATTTTTATAAACAAACGAAATTACATTAAAAAGTTTCCTACTGTAACTGTAATTGTTTATTTTTGTGTAAAGTGACAGTCATATCAAGTTGTTTGCTCGCCCGCTAACGATGGGATAACTTTTTTTTGGGCTAAATGATCAGTTTTATCTTTTTCTTCGGTAGTAGCACATATACAACTAAACAATCTTCTTTTATCTTGCATGAATTATGATTATGTAGTCATGTGCTTATTTTTCTTCTTCCCACAAAGTTTTTTTTTTGTTTTGTGGATACTTTTTTTTTTATATTACAAAAAATATGAAAAAAGTACCCACAAAATTTGAGAATCTCTGCCAAGGTATCCATGCACGATGTGTGTCTTTATTATCTAACGATGATTCATAGGAGTAAGATTTTCATTTGAATGAACAAATGTATTTTCTTGGTAGTCCTTTAAGAAAAGTCTTAATTGCACAAGTCATAAGAATTTAGCTATTCTTTAGTGTGAACTCTCATACGCATATTTAGATTACTTTTAATACTAAATTTTTTATTGCATTAGACACATGAGTAAGGTTTTTTAGTATGGGCAAGGGCAATCAATAAAAATTTTCAATATTTGTCAGATATATTAAGGGAATTGGAACAGTTCAGAATGGTGGTGTGACCTCTTATTCAGCTTTGGATCAATAGAAGCAATTTTTCCTGGGAAAAGTGGTAGCTTGTGCACAAGGATCAACAAATCCCGGTCTCTAGGTTGCCCAAGTAACTAGAAATATTTCCTTGGCACTCAGCTTCTTTAACAAATTATTATGCTACTTTTGTTTTAACTGTTATAAGCAGGATTCATCAGGAAAAAAAGTCAAAATTGATTTCTTTTTTTGTGAAAAAATTGTATTAATTGATAAATAATATTTTAATGCTGAAACTGAAATGCAATGTTAATGTATAAATCTACACTTCACACGAGCAATGAAAATCTAGTGGTCCAATAGGACCACCTAGATATTCATTTAGTGGTCTAAAAACTTAAGAAAAAAACTGAACTTCACAATTACATCATTCATGTTATGGTACATATCAAAATTTATTTATTGCCATCCATAACACCTAAAATCCATTTTGCTTCATTATTCCATAATGATTAAAGTTTAAGATTTTTTTCAAAATTAAGTGAAAAAAGGTAAAATAATATTAATAAACAGATTCAACATGGTGACTAAAATGCTAAGACCAGATAAATAACAAAATATTATTCTAAAAATTATAAAATTTTAAATAAAGTTAATTCTAAAAAAGCAAAAAATATTTAATTGACGGACAATTATACTATCAGTACAAGAACGCAAAGCACAGGACAAGATATAAATTTGAAATTTCAGCATTTAATATAAAATTTTTTTGTACCAGACACTTTCAGTTATTTCATTTGAATACCACACAATTGAATTCCATACTACATGTAGAACAATAAAATTACAGCAATTATTTTTTTTTGCATGGAATTCAATGCTAAAATTTATTTTTATTCCAAACATTAAAATAATTATTAAAAAATTACTCCAAACAAATTGTCGCCATTTAGAGCGAACCTTATATATATCCAAGTAAATGTTTATATTAAAGGAAATATGAATTTACCTACTGCTTTAGTATTTTTTTTCATAGTTTGTTTTGTTAAATTATAACAATTATTATAGTTCAAAAGACTTATTGCTATAAAATTTTTGTTCCATTTGATTTTTTATATTGATATTTAACTTCTTTACTGCAAAAATGAGACAGATATGACCCATAAAAAAAAAATTGTCAATTATGGGGATGAAATGCTAGTTTTCTATTTTGCAGCAAATGAGATAAAGTCACAGTAGTTCTAGAAGCTGGCTCCTAAAAATTTTTCCTGTCTTCTAAACTTTGCAACTTTTATCACTCTCTGCTTATGCAAATATCAACATCCTGCTTGACTACATCTTTGAAACTATGCTGTTCTCTAAATTGTAGAATCGTAACCTCTGTGAAACCAATCGAGACAAAAGGCTATTGCAATGGCCTTTATTTTAAGTAGCTTTTTAATCATTTTTAGTTATGAAGAGGACATAAATGTAACATCTACCTTGTTTTCTTTAGAGTGAACAAGCCCATGTCTTTTCAGATCATAACTTGTAGAAAAACTTTTATTACACAGCTTACATAAATGAGGTCTTTCATTCATATTGTGTACAAATCTATGCCTTTTTAGATTACGTTGTAAGGAAAAACTTTTATTACAAACAGAGCAAGAATAAGGTTTTTCTTTTGAGTGTACAAGCATATGTTCAGGTAAATAGCTGCTGGTCGAGAAGCATTTACCACATAAATCACAAGAATAAGGTTTTTCTTTGGCATGAGATTTATAATGTCTAGTTAAATTTCCCTTTAGAGAAAATCTTTTAGAACATACAGTGCAAGAATATGTTTTGACTTGTGTGTGAACAATTTTGTGTCTCCTTAAATGAGAAGGAGTTGTGAAGCCTTTATTGCATTTCATGCAAGAATAAGGTTTTTCTCCAGTATGAACAAGAAGATGCCTAGATAAATTCATCTTAAGTGAAAAACTTTTGTTACAAATAATGCAAGAAAAGAGTTTTTCTTTAGAATGTACAAGTTTATGTCTAATTAAGTTAAATTTTTGTGCAAAACTTTTATTGCACATATCACAAGAATATGGCTTCTCTTTGTGAGGAGAGTTTAAACAACACTTCATTGAACAGTTTTGATCCCATGTCTCAGATCCTTCACTAGTTAGGATATCATTGTGTTGATCAACACTGATTTCTAGTCCAATATTTTTTTTATGTACACAGGGAAAATTTTGCTTTTCTTTTGTATGAACCAAATTATGCACAGATAAACAACTTTTATTCGAAAAAACTTTGCTACATAAATTACAAGAGAAAGACTTATTTTTCACCATGTTGCTCACAGAAAATGCGGTTTATTTATACTAAGGAGAAAGACATCTAGATAGCATAAAAATTATTAGTTTTTTTTTCCATACAAAACTGAGTATAGTTCATTTTTACAAAGCAATTTAAAATGAATTATTTAAAAAAAATTCAACAGAAAAATCGATTTTCGCGTTAGGATAAGTTATTTTGAGCAGATAAATGAAAATTATTTCTCGTTTGAACTTTTTTTGCTTCTCTTCCGTGATAATGAAGAATAATTTCAGAAATTATTGCCTGATAAGTAGATGCTTACAGCTTTCTTTGAAGGAGTTGATCAGTTAAATAAGAAAGAAGCCTGCGTTATAGATGGCGCAGTAATTGCATATACTACTACTCGTAATTGCATATACGCCATCTGGGGAGAAGGCCGAATACAAGTCCTGTCTCTTCTCCTTTCCCCTCTTCTTTTTTTCGGTTGTATAGCAACGTAGTACTACGATATTTTCCCCTTTCACAATATTTTTTGGGGTAGACTATACTTGAGGGTGCCCCCGCCAAGTTGTGATCGCGATTGATCGCCAAACTGGGCGATTTTGAAAACCAATCGTGATTCTGATTGGTTTAGATTTTAATCGTGATTCTGATTAGTTTAGAATTTAGCATTGTTTTTAAATGAATTTTTAAATGCAATTTCAGAGATCTATTCGTTCAACTTTGGATACCGGCTGGTAAGGTTATTTTTGCCTCTGGTACTAAAAATGAATACTGTCAATAAGATAAATAAGTTTCTGCACGATTTTAATAAAAATGAAAAAAGACAGTGATTGACAGGTGTATGAATGAAGGTTTAATTAGTAATAGATATAAATGTCCTGTTTGTGGGTTACCACGGCGTTCCGGAAAACAAGTATGGCGCCAAACATAAGTCACCAATTTCTCCAAGGGGCACCCTCAAGTATATTTTTCCATTTTTTGTATTTAATTGTCAAAAATAGGTTCTAAAATTTCCCCGAAGCTTTCTTTAAGAACTATGTTTAATGCACTTTTGAGCTCTAGTTAGTTTCCCAACTTAAAAGTTTTTAATTTATTTGAAAATCAGAAACGTATTACGTATTTCCTTCTCCCATGATTCTTCACACGCTAATGTTGAAAGCATGCGGAGTTTTCCATAGGTAGAGAGTTCTGCTTTGTGTCATCAGTAGCCTAGTTCAATTGCTAATCCCAAGCATTGCAAAGTTTGGGAAAACCCTGGTAAATAGCAAATTTTTTGGGGCAGACTTTTAAAAAAACTTAAGATTTTTGATTTCTATTTAATTTTTCATTACTTCACTTACGATACGAAGTTTTAAATACTATTTTGTATTTTAAAATTTTCTATTAAATTTTAATAATTTTTGTTTTAATTGCTTTATTATTTGCACCTGTTTCAGATTCATGAAGACACTATGCAAACATAGTATTTATGTTCGTTGTCTGAGAGAAGGGGGTGCACCAAAGGAAAAGAAAGTTACAGAAATATATAAGGTTCGATTATAAATGTTTACACCTTGACAACAATTTAAAATTAATTGCTTTTGCTTTTTATGGGAACAGGTTATGTCGCACTAGAGCTGCTCAACGGCATATTAGTCTCGCAGTGGACTGATCGTTAAGACACGGTTCCCAGCAGATCACCGAAGTCAAGCATCACTGGCTGCGGTCAGTGTGCGGTTGTGTGACCACTTGGATCAGTCTGCGTAGGGACCGAGGGTGTGCGGTATTGGTCCTCGTTAAATTGTGCTACCGTAAAGTGCTCGACTTCGCGCGCAGGTCGTCGGGTTACCGAAGCGGGGGTGCCATCCCCTCCGCAGAGGATCAAAATTGTGATGGCATGCCTTCGGATCATCCTCCGGGATGTTTCCCAGACCGTCGCCAATAGCCCATTGTGCAGCTCTAGTGCGACGTAAATTAACAGCAACAACAACAACAATCAACGGCATATTAGCGACTGTCTGAGAAACATCCCTGAGGATGATTCGAAGACATGCCATTACAATTTTGATTCTTTGCAGGTGGATGGGTCTCCCGCTCTTGTAGCCCGACGACCTTCTTGCAAATTCGAGCACTTTAATGTAGAACAGTTTAACGAGGATCGATGCCGTGCACCCTCGGTCCCTAAGCAGGCTGATCAAAGTGGTCACCCAACCGCTTATTGAATGCAGCCAGTGATGCTTGACTTTGGTGTTCTACTGAAAACCGTGTTATTATATTGCGGGGCCCATTGCTTTTATGAAGAATAAGCATATGGATGGATAGACTTTTTATGCTGATAATTTCATACTTAGCAGCTTTCATTAGACTTTTTTCCAACATTATATGCTGTTTTTTACAAAAGATTTTGTGGACTAACGAATGAGGATTTTGGCCTATAAATGACCTTTAAGATAAAAGTCTATAAATTACCCATTAAGCTATCTTATTACTTTAAACCCAAAGATTACCTATTAATAAATGGCCTATACATGATGTTTAAGAAATATTTTTATCTAAGCACATTGGAATTTGAGTTTTTTTTTCTCATAATTATTATTTTTTTTAAATTTATGATTTGATTGATGTAAATGTTTGGCGCAAGAGTCATGGTTTGGCTATACCGCGCCCAAACCTAGGTTAAAATTACTAATTAGGTTGAAATCATAACAACTAGGTAAAAATTACTGTAACTTTGTTAAAACCAGAACGATTAGGTTGAAATGAGCAACTTGTCCAAAATTAAAACAACTAATTTAAAATTTGTCAACTAGGTTATAAATTTATGAACAAAGAAAATTATTACGTTATAGCTATATTATAGAGGCAATATTTTAGGTTTCTTTTCTTCAATTCCGTGCATTGAGGAAAATTCTCCTGTTATATACCAACATTATACTTCGAACATTTGTAATTTGTAAAAATCTTTTTAATTTCATGTTAAAAAACATTAGGACGTAAGTTGTGAGTAATGAATCAGTGTTATCGCCATGATAACAAATCCTGGAAATAAAATAAAACAGTTTTATTTCATTTGATTAATCAATAGAAATTCATGTAGGATAATTTTTGAAGACATTACATATTAATTTTTTTTTTTTTTTTTGGTTTTCAAATTATCACCTTATAACTTTTTTTAAACTGAAGAATGAAAATAAATTTATGAAATTATTTTGCTGATTCTGTTCAGCACGGTAGCTGTAACAATTAGGAATGTTTTTTCTTTTTTTTTTTTGCAAAGCTGACAGAGTCTGCATGAAATTTATTTTAGTTACATATTTCTGAAAATATGCATAAGAAAAAAAAATTTAAATTTAAAACGATGTTAACAATATCAAAGAGTCAGAGCTGGTTTGTAACCCAATGGAATACAAAATAAAATATAAACAAGACAAGACATGAGAAAACAGATTAATAGATGATTGCCTTCACAAGTGTACAGCATATTATAGAGGGAAAACGAAAAGTCTATTCAAAGTTCACACTTCAATAGAAGCAGTCGTAAAATTGTCAATTGTTAAGTTTTTACCAGAAATAAGTCAGTTTTATGTGTTTCATATTATTGAAGATTAAAAGTCAAGCGCTTAAATTTTTTCCCATTTCACTGTTTTATGTATCATCGTTTAACCGTATCTCATTTCTCCGTTCTTTCAGAATCCTCATCCGGCTTCTCAATTGCGTTGCTGTGAAAAAGATTCCAATGATGCAGATTAGAGACGGAAGACTTTAAAACTGATGAATTACGAATGTGACCTTAAGTGTAGGATGAGTTTAGACCAAATCCTGAATACATTTCCCATAAAGTCTTATAAAGATCTCCTCAATTCCTTCGTATATTTTCTTTTGGTTCCAGTTTCGTTTAGTAGCATCAAAGTTGAATTGTTTCGGGAAAAATATAATTCTTAAACCATCGTATATCAAGTAAACAGTAAGTACGTATGTGTTCAATATTTTCCTAAATGTTGCAAACTTTACAGTTCGGGTCGTTCCCGAACATTTTTGACTGATAACTACCCTTTGCTCCATGGTTAGTTAGAAATTGATTGATCTAGAAGTTAGAGTAGATTTTTGATTACTGACATTTGGGATAAATTGGTAAGTGTGACGGTCCTTTGCATTATTGTTATCCCATCTGTGCCATGTTGAAATGTTATTCTTCATAAGTTCTGTTGTCTGTTTTGATGGTATGTCATATAGATCTATTGCTGATTTTTGACATTCAAATTTGGCCTGTCTGCCAGCTTCCTCATTGTCCTTATAACCTTTGTGGGCTTTAATCCAGTGGAATTTAATAATAGTGCTGTAAGTATTTTTTTATCATTTCAACTAGGTAAATCATTCGTGTTTGTCTTGCTTGAAGACTGGAGTGTGAGTCAGAATAAATGAATGTTTGTTTCACTATTGATATTATTTTGGTGTATCCAGTGGAGTGACTGAAGTATCGCCATAATTCTGCTTTGAAAACTGTTGAATAATCTGAAGTTGCGGGACATATATTACGAATGCGTATCCTACTTTGTATTCACCATTTTTAAATTAACCTGGAACTGTCCGTGAATATCTCAAGTCCATCTTTTGTTGATAAATTGCAGTCAAAATTTAATGATTTTAATTATGCGGGATGTAATGGAGGGAAGTCTGGTAATGGTAAATATGGATCTTCATTGCTTTTATGTAAATAAATGTTTGCCATTTTTTTCGATATTAATTGTTAAATCTAATGGGATCATCAGGTGAAACATTTTAATTTTGAAAATTTCGGAGTATATTTGGGGATACAGATACTTTTAGATTATGCAATAATGGTATACCTGCAAATGACTTAGTGTGGGTATCTCGATCCTGATTGGTTGTTGAAACGTGGCATTTGCTTACGTTAGCACAACTGTTCCTTCCATTCTATTTCGAGCAAGCCAAGCCCGTCAAGTATCAATTCTTTTAAGTGTCACATTCTTTAATATTTCATAAAGATTTCAATTTTTTCACTATACTATGTATTTTACTTAATACAAAGACAGGCTCCAAGCTATGTAAAACATGAACTGATTATGCATTGGAGTTTCCTGGTATACAAAACAAAAATATATCACTGGTACAATAAAACATATTAACAAATAGTAAATTTAAGTTAGGTAAAAGACGAAGAGAGAATTATATTTTAACAAATTCGATGCGTGATACGGAGCTCTATTTAATTAACTTCATGTTAATTAAGATTCAAACATATTTGGAGAAACTTAGCTCAAGTTTAACACGTCATTTTTCTTAAAAGCAATCAGCTAGCACTGCCATCATAGATCACACGTGTGGGTATCCGTGATCTTCAAAGTGCAAGTACCCAACTGAAAAATAAATGAGTAAAATACTCGAGGGGTAAAAAATTTTTTTTTTGGAGTATATTATTATTATTTTTAAGCATGTACAGTGCACGAAAGGAGAAACAAAACACTCGACTAACTTTTAATTTATTCATATGATCTTCACTTACTAACATGTAACCTCAATGGATTGAGTGGTAGACCTTGCATATGTAATTAATGAATGCCGAGAAGAATACAAAATCAGACAAAAGGGGTATTTTCTCAGAATAAATGTATCTTTCTTTTTCGGATTTCGACTGATTCGGATTTCGTTTCCTCAAATATCGGTTTGGTCAAAGATTATACATAGGGGAAGAAGGCTAGCTTCCGTTAACGTAATGTATACTAGTCTTCCAAGGAGTAGTTAGAGCCTGGGTATATAAAGGAGAAAACAACATTTAGTGGCAAGCAGTAAAAGTTCTAGAAACTGGTTTCCACCCTTCTTTCCTCCCTACCACTCTTGTGGTTGGGGAGAAGAAGAAGTTTTCTCTTTTTATTTATTATTAGTGTGTCCTGCATTTTGCACTATTTTTAAACGGTACTGTACTGTTAATAAATATATTCCTTTTGGAATACATTAATATTATCATGTTGATTAAATCTGCCAACACATTTCGGCTAAGAAAGAAAGAATAAAATGGCGGTGCGAGTGCTAGCGTACCCAACCATACATGTAGAGTTGCCGGACAACAGGTTCACAGGTGACGTGCCTTCTGACAGTTGATGATGATGCTCTGTTATATCCAGTACCCCAATAAGTTGTTTTTCAGGTAAAGCATACGCGTTAGTTGCGTACTCTAAGAGCTGGACTTCGTCTTTCAATATTCTTCGGTTTGGTGAAGCGGCAATTTCGAAATTACGAATCCAATAGTACCCTAAATGCTATTTTTTTCTTCTTGCGTATTTTGCTTCATTTATATAACTCCTAAAAAAAAAAAAAAAATGGAACGTAATTATAAAACTCTTTTATCAAAAGGTATTTCCAAAATTTTTTCAGAATTCTTCATTGTTTCAAATTATTTAATTTAATTATGAATAAAAAGTCTTTAAATCGTTAAGAAAAGAAATATTAGTTAGAAACATCTGATTCAGATTTAAAAAAATATTTATGAGTTATTTAAAAATAAAATTTAATAAGAATCATATATATTTGAGAAGCGAAAATGTTTTGACTCTTTAAATAGTACAGCTCATTAATGTTGTTAAAGTGCAGGGGTGCATATCGGCATCGTTCTTGTCTTCGCTAGATGGAGGGAATGTTCTTAAAAATCTCCATTTATTCCTCTCTTCTCTTAAAAGATTTTATCGGCATTGCTTTTCTTCTTTCTTTCTTTTCCTATCCTCTGATGGGGACTCACATATTTTGTCAATTTCCTCAACTCCGTCGTGAGTATGGTACGCATTACCGAGTTGGCGGAATTCCTGACCGCCAAATGTCTGGAACGAATAGTAATTAGAGGACACCGAAAAGAACATTCGTTCTTATTCCTTTATCTTGTTGTAATAGCCCATTTATGAGTGTGTTATCCGGTTAGCGACGTTCTCACGTTATCGTCCTTTTTCTCTCGATTTTTTTATTTTATTTATTTATTTATTTTGCAAATCGGATCTTTTAAGTAACTTACGATTTCTGTATTACTAAAACGGATTTTTTTTCCCTCTTTTGTTTTTCGATTTTCTTACCTATTCTCACAGGAACTTTTTACACTTCGTTAGTTATTGACTTTGTGTCGTATTTTTGTATCATTACTTATTTGTTTTTTCTATTTGTTTTTATTGTCTACTCCGATTTTAAATTGCTAGTGTAACACAAACAATTTAGGCTATAAAGCGGATCTTAACCCTTTTGTATCTACATCGTTTTTAATGAGGAAATTTTTTTTTTTCTCCAAATTTTTTTTTTAGTTTTGTTTTCTTTATTTTTCGAGAAAGAGTTATCATCCATTGTCACAGCTGTTTCAGTAAATTGTTCCCGAAGGCCGAAAGTGTTTCTCGCATTTATAACTCAAAAATTATTGTATGAAACAATATGAAATTTTGGAGATTTTTAGAGTAATATTAAAAGAGCATTCTGATATCAAGATGTTATTGGTGCGACTTTTATTTTCTGAGTTATTTTACGTCAAAGTAGAAAGCTTTTTTTCTCTTTCTATTTATTTTTTAATTTTTTTGCGTCGGCTTGTTAAATTTCGCAAAAGTTATAAGCAAAAGAATTATAATATTTCGTTGCCGTGTGACAATTTTTTATAAAAGATTCTATTAGACGTTTGATTACAAATACATTTGATTTAAATTTTAGATCTTCCACTGATAATCTAAACTTAACTGCTCAATCTGAATTAAACGTTTTGTAATTTGATATTACTAGTATTATTTTAATTATTAATGCTGATGAAAGAGGTCATATTGTAGATTTAGACAATTCAACATCTTACAACACATATTTCATTTCACCCTACCTCATCAACCCACTCATTCCTGTCTCTTACGTCTTGGTTTATGTTTAATTATCTTGTTCAAGATTGTTCTTCTTCTCTAACCCTCTTTTTTTTCCATGTTGTAACTTGTTTGTTCTTTTCTTTTACATCTCTGTGTTTCCTTTTTTCCATTTGAATTTCAACACCGAAGAAGGTTCTTTATTATAAAAATGAAACTACAGTATGTTTATTAATGTGGGATTACTTGCCCCCCCCCCATGTAGATTGACATCTTTATACCTCTTTGGCAAAAAGATGTTTATTTAATGGTGAAAATTAAATTAAATTTTTCATGGATTTTTAATTAAAAAAAAGAAGAAGAAAACTCGATTTCTTGATTTAGAAAGGAATGAAAAATAATCTCACCTCTATAACTTAAATATTTTATATATTCGAATTGATCCTATTATGCCGAAGTGTCTAATTGTATCTTTAAAAATTTGGCATAACTAAAATTTAGACTGTAACATGTTTTTGCTCTAGAATAATTCTTTTTTTTTGTTCCTTTTGTCAAGTCATTTCTAGAATTTATGATTTTTCATTCAACATCAAAACTCAATATTGACGTCCATTTCGTGTGTTATGTTTTATAGTTATATTTCTAAAAATTTTGCGCTGATTTGTTCACATATTCCGATTGTATTTTTGAACAAGTTCAGAGTTACAATGAGTAATGTTTTCTGATTACTATTTTTCTTAATAGCGTACAAAATTTTAGATATGGTAGTTAAATAATAATAAAAAAAAAGTAAATGAAATAAATTAAATCATATATATAGTAAATAAAATAACTACAATTAGCTTTAGAAACAAGGAGCAAGTCGTAATTTTTTTTTCTTTAACTGCCAGTTGAAAGCATTTTTTATTTATACATGCAACATCCATTATTTTTATTTTTGTCTACTTTTTAATTCCATTTCGGTACTACGCTCATTAAAAAGTTTTAAAGTTTAATTTTAGAAGAAAGAAATCAAATCATAAATGACAGATAAAATAATTACAATTCTATTTTGTATGAACAAGAAAAAGGCAGTCCTATTTCATGAAATAAGTGGTTAATTTCGTTGCTTTAAATGAAAGCTTTTTGTATAACGCATGCGAAATCCATTATTTTAATTTTCGTCTTCTTTTTGAATCTATTTTGGTACTAACTTTTATGAAGAAGTTTAAAGTTTAATTTTAAATATTGTAGTTAACAAATTAAATCTGAATTGAAAAAAAAAAAAGAAGAAAAAAACTATAATTTTATTTTACAAGAACGAGGAAATTTCTTGCTTTAAAAAGTTAGACACACGGAGCAATCACATATACTTTAAAATGCTCGTTAAGAATTTTCGTACAAAATCAATTTCGTTTTTGCCATTTGAGTTCCATAGACATTAAGTTCAAAAATCTAAATTATTTTAAGAATTTGTGTGTCACAAATAAAAGTGTTTTTAAATTTTATTAAATATTTCGAGTAAAAAAAAACTTTTATTTTCAATATTGGGTAATGTTAGGTATTAATTAAGAGTTATTTTTTTAAAAATACATTGTTTTTCTTTAAATTCCTATATTTGTACTACTTACAAGATAGGTATTTTAAAAATGACTTTTTTATATAACATATTAGATTAGTTAGTTATTTTGACATTCATTATATGCTCAAAGGAGTTTCATTGTTTTTCTTTTTAAAAATCGTATTAATTTCAATCCACGTTTTTATAAAAATCGAATATAAATGTTTAAAAAAATTAAAAATGAGAATGAACTTTACTCATTTAGAAAACAGTATTAAAAACAAGGTTTAAAAGTAGATTGTAGTGCTGCCATCTAGTATAACTTTAAAAACTTATTTGCCTTTTTCAAACTTTGCGTGCAAATTCAGTCTCAATATTGACTCCGTGTATAATTGGAATGATTAGATAAGTGCCCAACTAGAATAATCCGAATTTCCGGCGTCATATCATATTAGTCATAAGGTCTGGTAGCAGTGCCGTAACTTTACCCCTCGGGGCCCTAGGGTAAAACATTTGGCCTAGGCTCTTTCTAAAACTTTTCGTACTCCATGTCTAAACGTCATTTTAGCTATTTATGTATCATGTTATGGAATATATTTATGAAAACAAGTTACTTGTTTGCATATAAATAGGATTGCAAAATATTGAAAACAAAATAAGTTTTACACATGGCAAAATACAAATACGATTCTCAGGAACTATTTAACCGATTCAACCGACCTCAAATTCAGTAATTTTTTAAGTAGAATTAAATATTTTAAAATGATTAAAAAAACTGTATACCTTACAATTCAAAATTTTTTCTACTATTGTTTAATAAAAAAATAGCAAATATTTACTTTGAGTTATTTTTTGCATGGAATTATCTTTGGATAAACGAATTTTATAATTGTGTTCAAAAAGTTTTCAATTCCCTTTAAAAACTCTCGAGCTATTACTAAATAAGTAAAAAATGAAATTAACATTTCGGGGTCCAAACTTTGGATCGCTCTCCTCACAAAACAATTGGGACCATATTATCCAGATTACGGCTACCCCCTATGTTATGGGGGTTGGAAAATCGAATCCGGGGAAAAAAAATTTGTGTTTATTCAGAGAAGGTAAGTTTTTGTGTTTGATTTCGTAACTTGAAATATCGATTGCACCAATTAATTAGCATATTTGAGGTCACGCCTTCGAACTATTAAGATGGACGTGAAGGTCCGATCATTAAATTATAAGTTATTCAGGGGGGTCCTTTTTTGCGCACTGTAGATTAATGTTGTCTATCTACGACATTTCACAGAGGAAATATGACTTGAAAATTAAAAGCTATTCATGTTGTCTACTCTTGCCCCATGTCCTTTTCTCCTAAATACACCAATTTCAAAAAACCTCTTGAATCCGGTTACTATATCGTTAGGAAGGTCAACCATTCCAACCAACAAGACAAACCATTAAAAAATTGAAAATTATTTATTAGTTTCAATTCTAAAAATTTCAACTCGCATTATCGAAATTGAAGGAAATTACAGGCTTTTTTATGCCCACATTTTAAAAAGTCAAAATTGAAAAAATATCTCGAAATTTTTTCTTTAGATACAATGATTAAAAAGATGAAGTTGCCTTACTCCAATAAGTACAGCGCCCTAAAAATATAGCTATATTTTGAAAAGAATTCATTCTTGAATATTTTGCCTATTGAAACTACTGATTAGACAGAATGACAAATAAATATATGTATTCATGACGTCATGTAATCATACATTATAAAATTATGAGAAGTAAAATATATTTTTTTAATATTACGAAACGAAAAAATTAGAAAAAAATCAAAGCTTTTTTGGTAATTAATAAAAAATTCTTTTTAATGGTTTGTCATGAATTTTAATTGCCTCCGATTTCAAAGCTGAAAAATGTAATAACTTCGAACAAAATATTTCAACGAATAGATTTAACGTTGGTTACAGTAAAGATCATCTTTACGATTAAAAAAATATAAATCAGAAAAAAGTGGAAAGTTGAATAAAATTAAAGATAGCGATAATTTGTTAATTTGCCAATTTGAATCCAAGATAATTTGAGGTAACCACGAAAGTGCTTAATTACCAGCTGATTTTAACAACACCCTATTATCTCAGCATAAACAAATATTCCAAAAATGTCCATAGAGAAAAACTAACTCCCCACGATTGGTTATTTTACATTTCTTTATTAAACTCACACGAAAAATGACTTCAAAGAAGAAGTTGGTAGAAGAAGTAACTTTTAAAACTAAAACAATAGTTTTATGGAGCGCTTGCAAATAACCAAAAATGCTGATGCAGCTGATATTCATTTTGAAAACAGTTCTAGACATTTATCGCTTTAAAGACTTTCCAGAATCGAAATCCAAAAGTTTCAGATAAGAAATTTTTCCTGTGACTTCTGTCATTTCTCTTTCTCTGAAAGAATGCGCATTCGAACTCTTCTGCTGTTTCTCAACATTGAGTTATGCAGTTACAGTTAAAGACACTCTCGAGGAAACTTTAACCATTTGAAATAAATCGCCGGCGATTGTTTGTATTTGTTGAGATCAAAGAACGAAGTTAAATTTATTTACGTAAAAGTTCTAACATCCGGTAAGTTTTCTGCCTCTAGTGTTGCTGTGTTTCGCAGAAACAAAATAATCGATTGTTGAATTTTAAATCTATTTTTTGGACAGTATAATGCTTTGTGAATGCCGTAGAATTATGCAATCAAACTGGATTATATGGTGCAATGAATTACTGAATTAGATCGAATTTTCGTAGACCTATAGTAATAAACTTTTAATAAGGCTATTTACAATGAACCTTCACTACTCTGGGCTTATTGTAATGTGAAGGCTCATTGCAATGGAACTTCAATAACACTACTTACAATAAGCATTTAGTAACACTATTTACAGTGAACCTTCACTACTCTGCTCATATTGCAATGTGTGGGCTTATTGCAATGGACCTTTAAGAGCACTATTAACAATGAACCTTCAATAACACTATTTACAGTTAACCTTCATTACGCTGCGCTTATAGCAATGTGCAAGATCATTGTAATAGACCTTTAATAACACTATTTACAATGAACCTCTAGTTACACCATTTATCGTGAACCTTCACGACACTGCACTTATTGCAATGAGCCTTTTATAATTCATAATTTTATAATTCATAATAAATTTATGAGCCTTTCACAATCAACCTTCCCTGAGCGGTTATCCCGAGGATAGAGCATTCGTCTTCCAATGAGGTGACCCAGTCTCAAATCCTAGCATTTTCTGGTTGATATGAATTCTGAACTCGACTCGCACCGACCACAGTGTTGACGTATAATATTCTGAATGGTAGACAGATCATGAGTTAGAGTCCCATTACTGTCGGGCTAATCGTGTGAGGTTTTCGGTGTTTTTATCTCCCTGTAACGCAAATACTTGTAAGCACCATCAAAAAGTCCTCCACGATGGCTAGTTTGTCCCAATGCTTGATCCAGGAATTCCCTTATCTTCTGGGTTGAGTTTATTCAAAGTTACAAGGATACGGAATTGAATATTGATAGTCGCAATCTCAGAATTTGATCGGCTGTTCAACGCTGGTTACAAAATTAAATAAAATGTACCATTGCTAACCTATGGGCTTATTGCAAGCTGTTTGAAATAAATAAGGTTAATTGAGCAAGAATGATTTATTTTTTAGTTAGCTTAGAAATGTGAGTTTTACAGCAATATGGCAAAAAAGTTTTCCGGATGGCGGCTGTTTGTAAAGTATTGGATTATCCACAAAGCTTATGGCATAAGTGCGTCACGAGCTTATATTTTAGGAAAAAAATAATTCTTAATTTACCGAATCAAATTATTAATTTACAAAACCATAATATTTATTTTGATAAGAATTCTACAACGGGTTTTCCGTAGTTCCAGAAATTTTTTTCCATTGGTAGCAAAGGTAGTGTATAAATATTTTAACGAATAAAAATTAAAAAGAACTTATAAATACTGATAAATATATTTTGAGCAAAACTCAAATTTTGAAGGGTTATGCAATAAGCAATAAATACACTACTATAGGTATTAAATATCATACAGATATGTTTACTGATTAATAAAACTGCACCAATACTAAGCAGTTTTAATACGGATACTGTAGAAATACGTATCTTAAGGCCCCTTGAAAGGGAAATGTACCAGATAAATTTACCTGATAGGGCTAAATTTCGGCTATTACGAGTTAACGGTAAGCAATATCATCAATGCAAGCAATATAACAAGTAATGCTAAGTGCAGATAATCTCAATTCTGATGGGATGAAGTAAAAAGACGTGTTTTACTTAATATAATAATGCAAAGCCATCAGAAAGGGAAACAAATAATAATAAACAAATAAAAAATCGAAATTGTTTTAACTTTATTAATTGAAGAGCTTACCAGGTAAGTGACATTTTCAAAAATGCTACAATCAGGATTAAAAGAAAAAAGCGGTCTCTGAACTATTAAATTAACGGATTTATTAGAAGGAGGGACTAGACTGATAATTTGTAGTCTTATAATATTTACCCTTGCTTAATTAAAAATCCTGCAAACATACTAAAAACTAATGTGGAATAAGAAATCGAAATTGTTTTAACTTTATTAATTGAAGAGCTTACCAGGTAAGTGACGTTTTCAAAAATGCTACAATCAGGATTAAAAGAAAAAAGCGGTCTCTGAACTATTAAATTAACGGATTTATTAGAAGGAGGGACTAGACTGATAATTTGTAGTCTTATAATATTTACCCTTGCTTAATTAAAAATCCTGCAAACATACTAAAAACTAATGTGGAATAAGAAATCGAAATTGTTTTAACTTTATTAATTGAAGAGCTTACCAGGTAAGTGACGTTTTCAAAAATGCTACAATCAGGATTAAAAGAAAAAAGCGGTCTCTGAACTATTAAATTAACGGATTTATTAGAAGGAGGGACTAGACTGATAATTTGTAGTCTTATAATATTTACCCTTGCTTAATTAAAAATCCTGCAAACATACTAAAAACTAATGTGGAATAAGAAATCGAAATTGTTTTAACTTTATTAATTGAAGAGCTTACCAGGTAAGTGACGTTTTCAAAAATGCTACAATCAGGATTAAAAGAAAAAAGCGGTCTCTGAACTATTAAATTAACGGATTTATTAGAAGGAGGGACTAGACTGATAATTTGTAGTCTTATAATATTTACCCTTGCTTAATTAAAAATCCTGCAAACATACTAAAAACTAATGTGGAATAAGAAATCGAAATTGTTTTAACTTTATTAATTGAAGAGCTTACCAGGTAAGTGACGTTTTCAAAAATGCTACAATCAGGATTAAAAGAAAAAAGCGGTCTCTGAACTATTAAATTAACGGATTTATTAGAAGGAGGGACTAGACTGATAATTTGTAGTCTTATAATATTTACCCTTGCTTAATTAAAAATCCTGCAAACATACTAAAAACTAATGTGGAATAAGAAATCGAAATTGTTTTAACTTTATTAATTGAAGAGCTTACCAGGTAAGTGACGTTTTCAAAAATGCTACAATCAGGATTAAAAGAAAAAAGCGGTCTCTGAACTATTAAATTAACGGATTTATTAGAAGGAGGGACTAGACTGATAATTTGTAGTCTTATAATATTTACCCTTGCTTAATTAAAAATCCTGCAAACATACTAAAAACTAATGTGGAATAAGAAATCGAAATTGTTTTAACTTTATTAATTGAAGAGCTTACCAGGTAAGTGACGTTTTCAAAAATGCTACAATCAGGATTAAAAGAAAAAAGCGGTCTCTGAACTATTAAATTAACGGATTTATTAGAAGGAGGGACTAGACTGATAATTTGTAGTCTTATAATATTTACCCTTGCTTAATTAAAAATCCTGCAAACATACTAAAAACTAATGTGGAATAAGAAATCGAAATTGTTTTAACTTTATTAATTGAAGAGCTTACCAGGTAAGTGACGTTTTCAAAAATGCTACAATCAGGATTAAAAGAAAAAAGCGGTCTCTGAACTATTAAATTAACGGATTTATTAGAAGGAGGGACTAGACTGATAATTTGTAGTCTTATAATATTTACCCTTGCTTAATTAAAAATCCTGCAAACATACTAAAAACTAATGTGGGATAAGAAATCGAAATTGTTTTAACTTTATTAATTGAAGAGCTTACCAGGTAAGTGACATTTTCAAAAATGCTACAATCAGGATTAAAAGAAAAAAGCGGTCTCTGAACTATTAAATTAACGGATTTATTAGAAGGAGGGACTAGACTGATAATTTGTAGTCTTATAATATTTACCCTTGCTTAATTAAAAATCCGGCAAACATACTAAAAACTAATGTGGAATAAGAAATCGAAATTGTTTTAACTTTATTAATTGAAGAGCTTACCAGGTAAGTGACGTTTTCAAAAATGCTACAATCAGGATTAAAAGAAAAAAGCGGTCTCTGAACTATTAAATTAACGGATTTATTAGAAGGAGGGACTAGACTGATAATTTGTAGTCTTATAATATTTACCCTTGCTTAATTAAAAATCCTGCAAACATACTAAAAACTAATGTGGAATAAGAAATCGAAATTGTTTTAACTTTATTAATTGAAGAGCTTACCAGGTAAGTGACGTTTTCAAAAATGCTACAATCAGGATTAAAAGAAAAAAGCGGTCTCTGAACTATTAAATTAACGGATTTATTAGAAGGAGGGACTAGACTGATAATTTGTAGTCTTATAATATTTACCCTTGCTTAATTAAAAATCCTGCAAACATACTAAAAACTAATGTGGAATAAGAAATCGAAATTGTTTTAACTTTATTAATTGAAGAGCTTACCAGGTAAGTGACATTTTCAAAAATGCTACAATCAGGATTAAAAGAAAAAAGCGGTCTCTGAACTATTAAATTAACGGATTTATTAGAAGGAGGGACTAGACTGATAATTTGTAGTCTTATAATATTTACCCTTGCTTAATTAAAAATCCTGCAAACATACTAAAAACTAATGTGGAATAAGAAATCGAAATTGTTTTAACTTTATTAATTGAAGAGCTTACCAGGTAAGTGACATTTTCAAAAATGCTACAATCAGGATTAAAAGAAAAAAGCGGTCTCTGAACTATTAAATTAACGGATTTATTAGAAGGAGGGACTAGACTGATAATTTGTAGTCTTATAATATTTACCCTTGCTTAATTAAAAATCCGGCAAACATACTAAAAACTAATGTGGAATAAGAAATCGAAATTGTTTTAACTTTATTAATTGAAGAGCTTACCAGGTAAGTGACGTTTTCAAAAATGCTACAATCAGGATTAAAAGAAAAAAGTGGTCTCTGAACTATTAAATTAACGGATTTATTAGAAGGAGGGACTAGACTGATAATTTGTAGTCTTATAATATTTACCCTTGCTTAATTAAAAATCCTGCAAACATACTAAAAACTAATGTGGAATAAGAAATCGAAATTGTTTTAACTTTATTAATTGAAGAGCTTACCAGGTAAATGACGTTTTCAAAAATGCTACAATCAGGATTAAAAGAAAAAAGCGGTCTCTGAACTATTAAATTAACGGATTTATTAGAAGGAGGGACTAGACTGATAATTTGTAGTCTTATAATATTTACCCTTGCTTAATTAAAAATCCGGCAAACATACTAAAAACTAATGTGGAATAAGAAATCGAAATTGTTTTAACTTTATTAATTGAAGAGCTTACCAGGTAAGTGACGTTTTCAAAAATGCTACAATCAGGATTAAAAGAAAAAAGCTGTCTCTGAACTATTAAATTAACGGATTTATTAGAAGGAGGGACTAGACTGATAATTTGTAGTCTTATAATATTTACCCTTGCTTAATTAAAAATCCTGCAAACATACTAAAAACTAATGTGGAATAAGAAATCGAAATTGTTTTAACTTTATTAATTGAAGAGCTTACCAGGTAAGTGACGTTTTCAAAAATGCTACAATCAGGATTAAAAGAAAAAAGCGGTCTCTGAACTATTAAATTAACGGATTTATTAGAAGGAGGGACTAGACTGATAATTTGTAGTCTTATAATATTTACCCTTGCTTAATTAAAAATCCTGCAAACATACTAAAAACTAATGTGGAATAAAAAATCGAAATTGTTTTAACTTTATTAATTGAAGAGCTTACCAGGTAAGTGACGTTTTCAAAAATGCTACAATCAGGATTAAAAGAAAAAAGCGGTCTCTGAACTATTAAATTAACGGATTTATTAGAAGGAGGGACTAGACTGATAATTTGTAGTCTTATAATATTTACCCTTGCTTAATTAAAAATCCGGCAAACATACTAAAAACTAATGTGGAATAAGAAATCGAAATTGTTTTAACTTTATTAATTGAAGAGCTTACCAGGTAAGTGACGTTTTTAAAAATGCTACAATCAGGATTAAAAGAAAAAAGCGGTCTCTGAACTATTAAATTAACGGATTTATTAGAAGGAGGGACTAGACTGATAATTTGTAGTCTTATAATATTTACCCTTGCCTAATTAAAAATCCTGCAAACATACTAAAAACTAATGTGGATTAGGTATGTTAAGATTAAAGTGAAAGCCAAAATTCCAAATTTGAAAAATTTTTCGAAAAATCAACGCAAAGCTCAAATTGACCCCTCAATTAAGATTTAACGCGTAATTGATTGTAAGGTTGCCACTGATCAACCTGATTGATTGCCCTGATTGATCAACAGCCACTGATAAAGTTGGTTATAAGCAATTCACAACATGGTTAGGCATTTCGGAGCATGTTATATATAGCGGATATTATGGTTCACCAATTTAATCGATCTCTATCAGCTCTATATTAAATCGGTTTCCAAGTTGAACTATATGAATAGATAAATCAATACTTTTTAAATTTGAACTGGAAAAAGGTCCAACCAAGGTTTACCAAAATTGCAGCAAATGTATTTTTAGAATTCAAGTTCAAGGAATCGAAATTACGGTTCAAAGTTGAGTTGATTTTTCTGAAACAAGTATCATGATACTCAAAACAAGTATCAAGAAACAATATTTGATATTATGGCACTTAAGGCCTGGTTTCTTAGGACAGGACGCCGTCGGCTGGAAATCAGCGCTAACCTCTGATTGGTCCATTTGTGAGTTTGATAGTATACGTCATCGAACGCTCATCTTGAACTACAATTGCCGTCCAACTCAACTGCAGTTGGATTACAACGTGACGTTAACCACAGAAGCAATGGCGGACAACATCCAACAGCACATTGAAATCAGCCAAGATTTCGATTTTGACATTAAACATAGATTCTTCATTAAACATAGCACTCTTCATTTAGCTCAGCTATAATGGGTTTTTTCTTGGACAAAGTCATTATTTGTTCTCTAAAACTCTGGTCGACAATAACAAAATCAATACAAATTCAAAATAAATATTTGTTTACGTTATTAACGCATGCGCAATGAGAGATAATGTCTGCGTTGGACCGACTGCTCACGCTGAGCTAACAAAAAAGTATTTTTTTGGCGTCAGCTCTACGTCAACTTTCCGCTGACGCCCAGATAAGGCGCTTGTCCTAAGAAACCAGACCTTTAGGATGCTTCATGTCACGTTATTTTTATCAATAATTTCTTACTATTTAACAATCACATGAATTTTAATTATTAATAAGCTATCAGTCAAAACAATGATTTAAATTTCTTTGGGAATGAGCAAAAAATAATTTCCCAGATAATATTTTTTTAAAATTACATTAAATAGAAAAGGTAAGAAAATAATAAAGAAACTAAGGAGTTTTTTTTAACAGAATAATGATTCCAAATATAGGATAAAAATTCTTCGCAGAATTCAACCATTCTTTAGCTAGCTACTCTAATACTTATAAACAATTTATATCAATATATATTTACCAAGACAGTTAATTACTTTGTCCAACTTTTAATAAAAAGGCTGAAATTCTTCAGAGGTAGCAACGCATAAAGTTAAATATTTTGAAGACAAATGAATTTTTCAGAAATAGCGTTTCCATTAGCATCTTCCGGTTCTAATCAAGATTTTCTAAATCGAAAAAAATAAATTCTAATTGAAAACACTTCATTTGACTTGTAATAGAATCTATCGATCTGTTTTTCATAAGGTAAGAAGCAGATCAAATAAAACTTAGTTAATTTTAACTCATTTGGAACATTTTTATTTTCGTCTGAGCTTTTACGAGTTCGATTTATTTTTAGCAGATATTCCTTTAAAATCTAGTTATTCGAAGTGAGATTTTAGAATTTTAATTCTGTTCCTAATTTATTTAGAAAATTGTTTATTCATTTATTTTGAAATGCTAACATAAAATTTTATTTAACATAATAATATAAATAACATTTTAAAATTGAATAATTAAATTCATTGAACAAGTGCAGTAATCCTAGAATTCTTTAGACATTAGGGTTAATTAAACCATTTTGTTCGATAAAGTTTGGAAGTAGGTTTAAGTATTCCTGTTTTGAGTTTGACTATTAATTTTTATGCCATGCGTTACATATTTTAATGAAGTTTTGGATGGCATATTTTACCACTGCGTGGTTATGTTCATTATTTTTAGTTTATTATTACTTACATTTAAAATAATTTCGTCATAAATTTATACATTTCTAAATTTAATCACTAACCTCACATTTTTAAGTTCAATGCCATACAAACATTTTTAAACACAATCCGAAACAGTAATTTTATGACTGGTTTACTTCATTTTGTTTCTTTTCTTCTTCATTCTTAAATTCATTGTCTTCCTTAGTAGGTAACAAAATACACTAAACTTTTTCATCAAAACTGACTTTTTATTCCCCTAGGATTAAACTAAATGGGAGAAAACAAGAATTTAACTAAGGAGAGCTTTAAAAAATGAATTTGTTTCTTGAAAATGCTAAAACAAGTAATTAAAAGTTACTGATTTAATAGTGAGGTGTACTAACAAATCAAATTCGCTTCCGTATTTCAGTAAGAACGCGCCATAAAATGCATCCCACTACCTTCTGTTGCTGTTGACGTATAACTGTTTAGGCAGAGGGGGTGCGATTGATCTTGTTTTCCAGTGGCGTCATCTATGGCCAAGAATTCGACTTCTTCCACACCATACGTCACACCCGTTTATAGGGCGGACCCATTCATACACCCATTCATTCATTCATCCACAGATCGCAAATTGGACCTGAATCAGAGAACGATCGATTTCCAATCCAGTACCCCCAGAGGCATTGATTTGTTATGAGAACATGGAGGACTTTGCGACTCGACAGATTTAACGTGCATCAATAACCATTTACTACACGAGGAGTCTTTGGCCGGTGGGGTTCGAACCCACGAACTCTCGGACAAGGGCCTAGCATACTACCGACCAGGCTATCCCGGCCTCCACTAACTTCTGTTTACGTTATTTGGCAAATTTGTTACGAAAATATTTTAAATCATTTTTGAAAGATGCCAGTAACTGGAATTACATTTGAATTATCCACTCGATTTATATATTAAATTTTGTGTTTTATTCTGCATTTTTCTTAAATTTTTATTTTCTACTCTTGGCTTGATATGCTTTATTTTGTAATTTTGCTTTTTTGCTTAATATGCTCTATTTTCGTTTCAATTTTCTTTGGTGCTCCTCACGCTATTGTATTGAAATATTTTGCTTTCGTTACATTAATTCAATATTAGAAAGAGCTCTTTCTTTTGGATATATTCGTGGGAACTGATAACGATATCATACCTTCTCTTTAATTTGTTCTACGGCATTTTAATTATTATTTTTTTTTAAACTTTTAAAATTATTTTAAAAAATATTTTATTTATTAATAATTTTTCTTCTTCTCCTTAAGAATAAACATTTCCCCCCATATTTTATTTATATATATTTAGAGAGAGTGAGAAAGAAATAATATTTTTAATACATTCAAATATCTAAGAATATTTGGCTTTACGATATATATATTTATTTAGTCAGTTTGCTTAACTTAAAAAAAAAACTGAAGAATGATATGATATTTTAGAATTTTAGGAAAGTAAAAGAGCAAAGGAACTGAAATATTAAAGGTATGTTTGTTTAAAGCTTTAATTAAACTTGCCTGCTCTGGTTGCCAAAAATATGTTGATTTTAGGAAAATACCACGAATATTTAAGAAGAAAGAAACATATTAATACAGCAATGTAATGTTTAGTTTTTGCATGCTCAAATTTCTCTAAATAACTAAATAGAAAGTAATTTATGCTTTTGCATTTATAAAATAATTTCACATAAAAAGTCAATTAATTAGTTTTAGCGCTAAATTTTAATTTATAGTAGCAAACATTATAAGGTTTAACATTATCTTCATGTACCTAAAAATTTTTATATCATCAAAATGTCAATTTTTAAATCATCATACATGCAGTTTTATAGGGTAATAAATTTATTGCTTTCTACTAGTTAGTTTTTATTCGTTACTAAATTTATGCTATTTAATAACTTTATTACCTTATATTCATTATATTATATTATTTCATTATTTATTCATTATGTTATTTATATTACACTACTTTATATTCATTACTTTGAAATGCTTCCGGATTTTATTCTACAGAGTACTAATATATAATATTCTCAAAAAGTAAGCGAATCTGATGTCAGGCTAACTATGGGAGTTTTTCTAATTTTTAGCACATGTAATAAACACAAAATCTTGCTACGTCACTCAAAAAATTCATTATTTTCCGAGTGAATTCAAAGTTATAAGTTAACGAGAGAGCTGCGCCTATTTTGAATATGGAAAAATTCTTTATATAAATTGGCCGACTGACATAAAATAATATATTTGTAATAAGATAATACAGGCAATGAATGTAGTTAAATGTCAAAATAGTAAATCATTTGAAAAGAACAATAGTTAGGAAATAACAATAGGTAAATTCAATTAGTTTAACTAATTAAATATTTATTTAGATTCCTACGTAAACTCAGTTAAAAAAAATCCGTTAAACGTAGGCTGTTACCTTAAAATTTCAGCCATGTAAATTGAGTTATAAGCCAAAGATTCACAAGATTTTTTTTAAGTCACCATTTTTTGCGAAATTGTTTCACCTAGTATTAGTATTTACCTAATATTCACGTAGTGTTAATCAGTTTTATTACCTACATACATTGATTAATTCTCAATTTTTTGCAAACTTTCATTAGACCAAATATATTTATTTTAAAAAAGCTGAAACTTTGTTTCATAATTACATCTAATGCATATTCAGCCAAGAAAGCAGCGTTGGATTGAAATGGAATATTCAAGAATGACCGTTACTGACTCTCAACAATTTTTAAAAAGTTGTACATTAAATTTCAAAAAGCATTATTTCATTATTTCCTAGCCTTGAAATCCATTAATATTCAAAAATTTTAACATATAATATGATATTTTATCTTATATCCGACGTTGAACAGCAGACACGATTTTTGGTTTAGGACTAGTAATGTTCAACTCCATAGCCTTCTAATTTTGAACCCAATCCAGAATACAAGGTAATTCCTGGATCAAGTATTGGGAAATTTGCCTTCGTAGATGACTTTTTCATGGAACCAATCCACATTTGCGTTACACGAGGAAGAAAACCACGAAAACATCCCACTGTTAGCCTCACAGCAAGGGGACTCTAACCTATGATTCGTCTACCACTGATGATATTTTACGTCAGCTCTATGGTCAGTGCGAGCTGGTTTCGTAATTCGTATCGACCAGCTATCGCTGGGATTTGAACCCGGTTCACCTAATTGGAAAGCGAACACTCTATTTCCTGAGCCCCCACGGCTCAGAATGTGATATTTAGAAGAATTTCCTTGTCAGTCCAGTGGAAAAGGGTTAGAAATAAATTGTTGTTGTTTCACTTCCCCTTGATCGAGAAACGCCAAGATAAGGTCAATAGCATCATGTCACTAAAACAGCTCCACTAGTCCACAAATAAATTGTTATGAGATATAGTAATGCCATGAACAATGTGTAAATGACAGAAAAGAAGCTACCCGAAGATACTCAAGAAACCGTTGGTCAGCGGATATATTCATTTACTTAGTTTGTTTTTTTGGACTGTTCACTTTCGATGAAAGAATGCATGCAAAACAAAAAATCAAAACAAAATATTAGTGTATGAATAAAATAGATTGTCAGAAATAAAAGAACTCCTTGGAATTTGCTGGTTCATCTAATGTAGCTTCCGGATCAAAGAAATGAGATGTTCTTATCTTTTTCCACACCGTGAAGCTTTGTTGTCTTATGTCATTTCTTCCCTCCTGTCCTACCAGTGTTTGTCATTTTCCTTCCAGCTTTGAGCCTTTTTTTCGATAAATTTCGAACATTTTCTGTTTTGTGTTTCTAAGCGGTTTATTGTATGGTAAATGCATTCCTTGGGTTTGGTTATCCAAAGATACCAAAAATGCTATAGAATTTTTAAGAACAAAAAGTTTCGAATATAATTTTCATGATAATTCAGAATCGTATAACTGGCATAACAAGGATACAGCTTAACCTTACTTTATCTTTCCTTATCTTACCTTAATCTACTTAACTTAATCAATTTTCAGTAACTTACCGTATTTTCATTTGCTTTAGAAAATCAAAAGAAGCAAAACATGCTATAATATTTTCAAGAACAAAAAATTGTGAATATAATTTTTATGATATTTCACAATCGTATAAATTCAAAAAAAATTTTTGTGTCAGTTTTTTAAAAATTAATTATCATTATTATTGTTATCAAACGCACTAGCTTTCTAACAAAATGCAAGCAAAGTTTGAAACTGAATAATTCAGTTATTAGTTTGCTGCATAAATTATTAATAGTTCCGTGTTTATAAATTAATAATTTGTGAAATTAAATATTGTTTCTAAATAGAGTTAATCTTGGATTGTTTTATAACAGTTTTAAAGAAAAACATTAGAATATGAAAAATTTATATTAAAATTATTTTTTGTTTTAATTTTAAAGACTTTCAATTGCTTATTTAATCTGTTTTATTTTTCAAGCAAGCTTCATTTTTTTAATATTTTGTATGTTTTATTACTTCGGAATCACAATTATGCACAGTCTTTTTATTTCTCCATTTTTTGAAATAAAGTTAGTAATTTATTTGTTTTTCCCTTTTTTTAAATTTAAACTCATAATTGTTTGTTTGATAACATTTAGATTCAATAAATAAAAAAGGATAACATTTAGATTCAATAAATAAAGTATTTTTAACATTCTTTTATTTTCATTTTTTATAATAAACAAAAAAATGATAAAAAATAAATAAATATTATTTTTTGCTAAACTATCCATTTATAATGTTGACTATAGTTTTTCTAAGCGTTTTCATTATTATTTTCATTGTTATTAATTTTGTTCATAAATTTTGGATCTAGCAGCTCTTTTTCACAATCTTTCTGGCAGCTCATTTTCAGAGAGATTACGCTCATGGTTAGGAGAGATTATTATTAATAAAAAATACAATTAAATCGTTGACAATAAAAATTCCACTTAAATATCGTTGTCATAGTCAAATCTTCTAATATTAGCGGTGATTATTTCAACATAAATGATTAAATAATCAGAAAAAGTAATAAATTTTAATTAAGGCAAAAAAAAAAAAAAAAAAACTAGAATTAAAAAAATTAACTTTTGCTGAAAAGCGTTGGTGATCCTTGTCTAGGTGGCACATTTTTTGCCAATCTCTCTTCCCCTTTTTCTGAGCTCTGCTTAATTTTACTTAGCTTAGGAACAATGCCCCATATTTTTATTCACGCAGGAACAATGCCAGATCTCTCCGAAGTTGCAAAAACTCTCTCCTGTATCTAAGTAATTCGTGGCTTTTTATTTACTCTTTTGCTTAAGGCACAGCAGCCTGATAGCACCTGCTACTCTGGGCCATCTGTTGTACCAGCCGCAAACGAAAGACTAAACATGATTGTTTTCATTATATTCCGCTAAAGGACCATTTCTTCACGCATCTTTAGTCTAGATTGATATTCTAAGAGAATTGGTTTTATTTTAAAACATCTCATACACTTGCATTCTATTAAAAAATGAAGAGGAAGTGGTATGAAAATGATTGCACTTGTCTTGAGAAAACAGGACAAGACAGTTACGTTTTGTCAGCTACGCTCGAAACAGTCAGTCTCTTCTCGCAAATACACAGACGCACTTCAGTACTGATGTTTACAACAATATGGAATCGTAGCGAGTACATTGTACTCTTTCCCCCGGTCCTAGTTGAGCGTAATCTTCTTTAGTCTTATCTCATTCTTAAAAAAAGAAAAGAATTCTCATGAATTTTTTTTGCAAATATTTAACCGCTTCTCTAACCAATTTTTTTGCGTAAAAAATTAGTTTAGTTCTTTTTTTTGAAAAAAAAAAGGAAAATTCAAAAAATGAACCTATTCCTTTTATGTCATTAATAAATACAAGGAACTAAATCAAAACATAAAGTGCACGTATTAAGTTGAAATTTTAATTCTTTAGGTGTAGAAAAACAATTAGTTTATCATCAGTGTATTATGCCGAGTTATGCCGGGCAATATTAGTCTTTGTATGATAGTTTTTTAAGAAAAGGGGCAAAGCAAAGTGATACTTTCCGAACGCCAATCAAGTGATGCGCCATTTTTCTTACTCTTTTTTCTATGTAAATTCAGCAACCACCGTATAACAATCGCAGAAGACACGTGTGCAGTCCCACAATTCAACAGCAAAACTCCCAAACAAAACTTCGCAAGCATCCAATCACAGCAGAGTATTATTTTTTTTTTGCTTGCTTCCGGCCGAGAAAAAATGTGATAAAACAAAACATACTGACACATTCTGCTAGTCCCCAGTTTCCTCGGGATAATAAATATTTGCAATCTATACATACCAGAGTAAACTCAGGAAAATCAGGATAGCGGTTAGTTAAAAAACATTTTGTATGTTTGGAATTTTCTAAAGAGTTAGATTTGCCCTCAGCAGTTCCGGAACTTTGAAAGTTGTCTCTGTTTTTCTACAGCTGTACTTACTATTTAAAAAAATGCAACTAATTAGAATATATTCAAATGATAATAAAAATAGAAACAACATTTTAGTGAATGACAAAGAGTATATACATTTCAGCGAACCATCTTTTTGAAGTTATACTTCTTATGCGACTTCCAACAAGGTTGCGTTAAACGTTTAACGCTACATTTTTATTGGCCGGGAAATCACGTGGTAGGATCCAGTTTTCCCTCATTCATTTCCATATTGTTTTGGTTCTCACTAGCATAAAAATAATAAAAGTATTGTTTTTCTATAAATATTTTTTTAGTTTGTCTTGATACACATATAATTTAATAGGGTAGTATTTTTTTATTTTCAAATTTAGTGGATAACAATTGTAAAAAATGAGTGAAAACAATCCCACGGACAATGAGACGGATTTAAGGTTATGTCAAGGTACGTCTCTTGTGAATATCAATTGATTGTTAGGTTTTCTCCTCTGAAATTACATTATGAAGCATTCACATACATTATTAATACAAATACAATTTCCAGGGCGAGACGATGAGGCAACCACAAGCACTTCCACTGCTTCAAGAGGTCCACGAGGAAAAAATGCACAATATTACCGTGATTACAGAGTACGGAAGCGAGCGGAGCAGGAAAAAGAGTCGTTGAATAGAACTAGTGATCCTTCTACGACTGCTGATTCTTCTACAATTAGCGTCGCAGGTTGTGAAGAACTTCTTCCGCGCGGAGGGACTCCACGCACTATTTTTTTTCTCTCAGTTTCTTTCAATTCTAAAAAAGTGAATAGTAAAAGTCAAAAAGTCATTAAAATAATGTAGATCTATACTAATATTTAAAAATTTTCGTGTTTTCTTTCCTATTTTTTTTTTTTTACGAATTTAAAGATCAAAGCATATTTCTTAGTTTAAAAGCAGACAATAGGCTAAAACTAATTTCAAATCTTCAAAATGCAACAGGAAATTCTGAAATACGAAACCACTTGAAAATATATATATATTTTTATTATCACCTGTTATTTCCCCGAGTTGCTTTGTTAAAAAGATGAAAGATCATCGAAAAGGAGAAACAAGAAAATTTATCTTCTATGGAACAAATTCTTCTGCAAAGTGATGGTTGTTCATCTGTTGTTACTTCCGGTCGATCTGAAGTAAAGTTCTTCACATTTATTATTATTGTTATTTATTACGTATTTTTTTTTCATTATTGCCTTTTCTTCAGTAGAAATATTTTAGTGTCCTTAAAAATATTTTCTTTCTTATTCATTTTCTCGAGTTTTTTGTTTTCTTTGTAGGAAAACACATTTCCATCGCTTGGAAGTAAATGATCGTTTACTTCAAATTCTCGAATGATTCAAATTTTTCAAGCGTAATGGATGATATAGAGGTACAATTTAAATTAATTTTCTGAATGATTCAATTTCGTCAAGCGTAAGGAATGGTATAGTGGTACAGTAAAAATAAATTTGAGGCTCGATTTGACGGGAATAATTAAGATAAATCTTTCTTCATTTCAGGAATTCCTAACCTATTAACTATATAAAATAGACTATCAAGTAAAAACAACGTTTAAAATCCCAATAGAATATATTTATTTAAACCTGTACCTATTTTGCTTATAATACACCACATCTGGTGGATTAATTTCTTTTCTTCTTTCTTTCTTTTTTTTTTTTTAAACGCCTGGCACTGAATTTATCGTTCTTGGCAATGGAAGATGCCAGAGGTGTTGATCATTTTGATTTGCCTGGTGAGCACTTAGTCACTAAAGTCTAGGAGACGAGCAGCGTTACCCTCGTCACATTACCACAGATACCCGTTTATAGGGTGGGACACATACACACATCACACCCAACAATTGACAACACACAGAGAAAAACACCAATGCCCTGAGCGGGATATGAACCAGTAGCCATTGGCTTCGCAGTCAGGCACGCTAACCGCTCATCCACCTGGCCAGCTAGAGGGTAAAATGGCAAGAGTGTTAAAAAAGGAAATGACAGAAATCGACAGAATACGTCAATTAGAGAGTAAAGATAGTTAAAAAGAGTAAAAAAATGTAAAAAATGACAGCTCTAAGCGCTTAATTAAAAAGATATGCATTTTTAAAAAAAGTTTCCATTGTTATTAAAGAATATTATAATCATTATTAAACTTCTCGAGGCGCTAGGCTTTCTGTATTTATTGAAACATGAATTATAAAATGAAATATTTTTCTTAGAATTGGACAAATATAAATTTTATCAAAAAAAAAATAACAATTAAACTATACATTTGAAATTTTATTTTGCACAATAAAAAAAATATTCAAACAAAAAAACATATGTGTGCTTGGTAAATGCATTTCTGAAAAAAAAAAGGAAAGCGAAAATTTTGGTAATTTTCAATTTATAACGCCAAAATTTAAAACATTCAATTTTAAATAATTTATTGGTAAATTTAACATAAAAATTGCTTTCACGCCATGCTATGAAAAATAACGATTAAATTACCAGGCTATTTTAAGAATTATCATTCATTTTACCATTTACTTTTACAATTTGAAGATCTTGATGACAATGCCTTTTACAATAGGGAATGGTAAAAGACCTTGTGTACTGCTTACCTTGTTATTGTTTACTTAAAATCATCGTTTATTTAAATAGTTGATAGGTGCGAAAATAGGGTCAACTGTTTTTCATCTTAATATATTTCTCAATTTTAACAAAGGGAAAAGGGGTATAAATGCTTTCAAGTGTTTATCTGAAGTGTTTTTAAGATGCTATATTTGGATAGATGAAGGTAGAATGTCTGCTTTATGCGGGTGTTTGTTATGTGACTAGTGAGATTTATACACATAAATATGCGACTCCTTTGAAAAATATTTTAAATATTATTTATTGAAACATTATTTGAAAATACTTCATCTGAAACTTTAGAAAATCATTATGAAATATTTAATGTTTACAAATTTTAAAGATGTTTTTGAAAAGGATTTATTTTATAGTTTATTTTCAATAATTTATTTATCTATTCCCAATCCATGGCAGAAGTGAAATGAGCAGAGTTTGATTAAATACACTCAACAAGTTTGTTTTTGTGACTTTTACATTTTTAAAAAAAGAACAAACTAGTTAATAGCAGTTCAATGGACAGTGTACATTTAACATGGTAGTTAATCACAACTTTGTGACTAAGTTTCTTCTTACAACTTAAAAATAACATTTATTATGTTTAAAGATAGAAAATAATACTTTTCCTGTCAAAAACATCTGTCCCATTCATGTAGAAAAAAGTCTTAAAGATTATTCACTTCAATGATCAGAATTATTGAACGAAATCTCAGTAAATGCCGAAAGCATTGAAAGTGCTTTTTTTTTGGATCTTAAAAATGTTATTTCAGCATTTCATGGAAACGTGATGATTTTATGTTATTGTTATAAACTAGATTCGCTGTCTCTTATTTTTCTCGTTTACTTGCCTAGAGCAGCTTTTATTGAGCAATCGCTAATGCCGGATAAAAACCAGATATTTCAGGATTTAATGCATTTTGGAAAAGAAAAATCAAAATGGATGGTTTAAAGTTTATATTTGTTCTCTAAAATTGAACATAGCATTTTTACTGATAAAGCTTAGTTGGAAAGTCTATGGAAAAGAAAAAAAAACAAATTTACAACATGCAGAAAAAAAGCGTCTTTTATTTTATAAAAATAAGTATAGTTTCAGAACTTATAGAATGCAAAAATTATAATGTACAGTACACAAAATAAAAAAGGGACCACCTTGAATAACTTTTGATATAATGATCGGATCTTCGCGTACTAGGACTCCATCTTAATGGTTTGAGACTTCAAATATGCTAATTAATTAGTGCAGATGATATTTCAAGTAATGAAATCAAGCACAATAACGCATTTTCTCTAAATAAACCTACTTTTGTTTTCAACGAATTCAGTGTTTTGATCCCCAAAAGCGGCAATCTGGGAAATTTGGTCCCATCAGGAGAGCGATCAAAAGTTTGGACCCCTTAAAATTTTTATTTTTTGCATATTTCGCCTTATCTCGAGAAGTATTTAGACGTATTCAAAATTTTTTGCCCACAATTAAGAAATTTTTCGTCCAAAGATAATTCCATGCAAAAAATACGTTTTAGTGAATATTTATTATTTTTTATTACATTACTTATTGATAGTCAAACAAATTTTCGATGGTAAGATATGCAGTTTTTTGCACCATTTTAAATAGTTTAATTTCATGTGGTAAAATACAAATTTTGAGCGAAATCAATTGAATAGTTTCTGAGAAATCGAATTTTTAAGAAGTCTTACATTTAAAATTAAATTTCTCAGGAACTATTCTACCGATTTCACTATATAACATAACGAACTAACGATTTCACTGACATAACCAACTGTTACAAATCGGCTATTTCAAGTACAGCTCCGAGCGAGACGCTCTGTAACTTGCATTCCACACTCTCCAAACCACTGCCGTTTACGAAGTGCGTGGTGTCGAGTTAGAGCTCACTGGAGGACAGAGTGGAGATCTATTGCATTTTCTGATGAAAGTCAGATCTGCCTTAGTGCCAGTGATAGACGTATATTGCTTAGAAAGAGACCAGGTGCTACCGACCTAGACAGACTGGACTTATACCTGTATGGTCGGGGGTGAAATTTCCTATGATAGCAGGAGCACTCTTGTTTTTATTCCATTCACCTTGAATGCAAATTTGTACTTCACCTGGTGATTCAACCTGTTTTCTTGCCATTCATGAGCAGCATTCAAGGGGATATTTTCCAACAGAATAACGTTCACCCTCATACTGCTATTGTAACCCAACATACTCTTCAAAATGTCGACATATTGCATTGGCCTGCAAGATCTTAAGATCTTTCACCAATTGAGCACGTATGGGACATCATTGGATGAAAACTGCATGCCCGCTTGCATGCTAGCATTCAAGTTTCTGGTGGTTACACCGGTTATTAATGTACCAGTATTTCACATTTGAAATGGCTTTTCTCTTAATTGCATTAACTTGAAACTTTAAACAATCAAATATGTTACTTAGAGAAACGCATTGCCGAAATTTCATTACTCTATTATAGTTCTTTCTTCGTAATGGGATTTTTTTCCATCAGTATATGTATGTAAATAAATTATTATTGATTTTATAACGTAAATTCATTAGAAAGGCACAAATATTTACTACCGTGAAGCTTGGATTGCTAAAAATGATTAAAATATGTTATGCAAACATAATTGAAATCATAATAAGAATTTTTAACAATCATAGGAAGAAAATTCGCAGCATTGATGAAAAAGATACGTTTTGTACAAGTATTTTTTATTCATAAGTATTTCCATTCATAAAAATCACTAGAACAATTCTCTTTTTATATTTGAGAATTGAACTACTAATAAAGCTATAAAGATATAATATGGAAAAAATATATTTAAATAATACTTCTTTTTTAAACTTTTCATACTGTGCAGAAATTTGAATTCATTTGAAAAGGTCTTAAAAACAATATCAATTTTCTTCAAACTTTTTCACCAACTTTCCAAAATAATACACAGTAATACATTTGTTTAAAGGATTGATGGCCAACCTTCACAAAAACTCACATTTTTTTCAGCAATGTTAATAAATATCAAAATATAGTTATTTTTTTATTCTTTTTTAAGCAATTATGAAAACCTCAAGCTTGGCACATTTTTTGAGCCAAAACCGTATATTAAGTTTTTCGCTCTTCATAACTTTTGGCATTTCTTTGACGCTTAAATTCGGGTTGAAATTCTTTCTGTCAAGATATCAAATGAAATATCTTAAAAATACAGAGTAATGAAAAAGCTGTCCTATCCTCGAAGACAAATGGATTATCGTAAAAGAAAAGTCGTTTTTTATTCCTTTTCTACCTGATGATTCTTATTAGTCACGATTTCAGAAGCATTTTTCTAAGAAGGTCTCATAATTGAATATGGGAGAGGTTCTCTATCCTAATAGAAACAAAAAGAGTTCAGAAAAAGGTTTTTTCATAAGACTAATTTATTTCATCGAATTTCGCTCAACAAAAAGCCCTAATGAAAACCTCTTTTAGTAAAAGCACTTCCAGTATTTATTGTAATAGAAATAATTAAAATTATTTATTTAAATAAAATATTAAAGGGAAATTTTTTAAAAGTAGTTATTATGAAATTAAATTGCTGTTTCTATAAAAAAAATCTATTAATAAAATACGTGAACTGGCTATGATTAAATGTTAGAAAAATTAGTTTGTTAGAATCCGAATAGTTTGAGTTACTTTAGAATAAATAACAAATTTCATCGATATTTTTAAAATACATATTTTACATTATAGGTGGATATTACACACGTTATATTAAGAATAGTGATTGGAGAATAATTCTCAAGTTACTGGAACAATTCTAAATATATAGCTTTTCCTTCAAAGAACATTTATTGATTTTGTATTGCAATGAAGGTAAATCTGTATTGTTACATTCTGAATAATTTTAGTTATTTCAGAATCAGTATCGATTACATTATTTTCACAAATCTCGATTCTTAATAAACTGTCCGATATATCTGCTCTTGGTATCAATTTATTCTATCTATATATATATTTTTGGAACTCTTTTAAAAATGAAGCCAAAAAGAAAACATTTCTAAGGCATTAGTTTATTTCTAAGCAAAGAAAATATAATTCATTATCCAAAATTAACGAGACACTGGTGAGGATAGCTGAACTAAAAGCATTAAAACCTGGTTGAGAGCCGCGATGGCTCAGGGGAAAGAGCATTCGCCTTTCAAAGAGATGAACCGGGTTCGAATCTCAGCGATGACTGGTCGATACGAATTCCGCATTCGGCTTGCACCGATCCCAGCGTTGAGGTGAAATATCCTCAGTGGTAGATGGATCATTGGTTAGTGTCCCTTTGCCGTTAGGCTAACCGTGGAAGATTCTCGTGGTTTTCCTCTCCATGAAACGACGGTTATAAAATAAAATAAAACCTGTTAGATTGCGCTAAAGCAAACTGAAAGTTGTTAAAAAAGTGATTTTTATAAACTTTCCCAAGAATTTCCAGTCAAACAAACGCACACATATTTGTATTTGTATTTATCTTCAATTTACATTTAATATGTAGATGAAAGTAAAAGCATGCTAATTTCTATTTCAGCTTTCACTATATGATTATTTTATTAATTAAAAATCTTTTGAAATAAAATTCAATTCGTTAATTTCATTATTTTTTTAAAAACTTTCTGAAGAAAAATAATATACCTATAGTATAAATTTTCAATTTTCATATAGTCAATGAAGTATCAGAATCACTTGAAATTTACTGAGGAGGATAATCAAAACCAAGCCTTTCATTGTGATTTATTCGAAGTATTAATATAATGTAACCCTTCTTATGATTATAAAGTAATGCATTCTGTTTTTGATGTCGAATTCATTCATTCTGTTTTTGATGTCTTTTTGATGCAGCAAATACTGTTTAACACGACATTATTTGCTTAATTATTATTAATTATTTATAAAAGTTATCATTATTGTTTTTACTTATTATTTATCATTCGATAAAAAACATCGAAATTCGTTCACACAGAAATTCGTACATACACAGGAAAACCAATATGCCAACAAAAAACAGAATAAACACATTATCATTATACTTATTAACTAGCTTTCGTGGTTTTTATTTTTACTTGAGTATTATTATCTTAATTATTATTCATAGACGAAATGATCTAGAGTCATTTATATATAAGGTCTAGCGTCTGCTCGTTCACTGGACTTTAAATCAGCAGACAAGAGTGTGAACTATTATTATCTTTATCATCATTATTATTATTACCATCTCTATTATTATCATTATTATTTATTATTCAATATTCCTCATTATCATCATTATAAGTTATTTATTATTATCATCAATATAAGTAATTGTTTATTATTATCGTTCTTAATTATGTATTATTACCATCAATATTTTTAATGATCTAATATCATTTATTATTATCATTCCTATTATTTGTTAATTATCATTATTTTACGAAATCATCAAAATTCAATTAGAATTTAAGCAATGAGAAACCACTGATCAAAAACAATGCAACCGATCAATCTGTTTAATCTGAAATAGAAGGCGAGTGAAATGGGAAATACATTTGATCTCCTTTTGAACCAGAATTCGGTGTTGCAAGTCTTATTATTATCTTATTTTTTAGTAATTATTTATTATTCATAGACGAAATGATCTAAGAGTCATTCATATACAAGGTCTTGTGTCTGCTAGTTCACTGGACTTTAAACAACAAGAGTGTAAACTGTTATTATCTATATTATCATTTTTATTATTACCATCACTATTATTATCATTATTATTCATTATTCATTATTCTTCATTATCATTATTATAAGTTATTTATTATTATCATTATTATTCATTATTCATTATTCTTCATTATCATTATTATAAGTTATTTATTATTATCATCAATATAAGTAATTATTTATTATTATCATTCTTAACTATTTATTATTATTGTACCATCAATATTTTTAATGATTTAATATCATTTATTATTATTATCACTATTACTTGTTAATTATCATTATTTTACGAAATCATCAAAATTCGATTAGAATTTAAGCAATGAGTAACCACTGACCAAAAACAATGCTACAGATCAATCAGTTTAATCTGAAATAGAAGGCGAGTGAAATGGGAAATGCATTTGATCTCCTTTTGAATCAGAATTCGGTGCTGCAAGTCTGTAAGGCAACCCTGTAATATTGTATTCTCTCATCTACTGAAAATCTCGAAGGTCGTTAATATTCCAGAGATTCGATAGGGCTTAAATTGGACAAGTTTCTCAAACTATCGAACGAAGACACTCAACAAATTGCTGAAGGAAGGACACACCGGAGTCTTAAGTTGAAATACTTCAAGTGAAATTGTTCTCAAATCTCTGTTTGAAACAGTTTATGCGAATTTTATATAAAGACTTTCGCAACATTTTGAGGAATCATAGATAGGAGGAAATAGACTTTACAAAAAAAAGAGTGGAATTAAAATTATATAACTTGGATTTTAATTTATTCTGAAATGGTAAATCAAATTATCTAGCTTAAGATATAACTGATTTTTCTAAAAGAAATATAATGTTAATTATTACAAATTTAAAATGTAAATAATATCCAGAGTGTTCCGTAATAATCACCCTTAATGTGTATATTTAAGATTTTTTTTGTAAAAAATGACTTTAAAAATATATTTATTATTATTCGAAAATAAATATTTGAGCCAGGAAGATTCAAAAACTTTATAGAAATCTCTGAAAGGCAATAAGTATTCTGTTTCAAAAATTAACTGATTATTTTATTCATGACACTGAAGAATTTTCTATTCAGAGTAATTATCGATAAAGTTACCGTGAATGACCGAAATCAAGTGAATGTCGACTTTCATAATCGGTGAATGTCAACAATCACATAGTCGTTTTGGTGAATGCCCGAAATATTTGCTAAATCCGATTTGATATTAATTAATTCGTTGATATTGTTATATTTATCTAATATTTTTATATCTGCTGAGAATAGATTAGAAGAAACATCAGTGTTCGATGTACGGGTAAAATTTACACCGGGCAGTGACGCTGAACCTTAAAAAACATTAGAGTAGGGTATACCGAGCAAATTCGGACATTCGCCAAAGCAACTACGCAAATGTCAACATTCACCGGTGGAAGTCAACAACCACCAATTATCTCTTTGATTTAGTACTGTTTGAGGCGTTTCAATTTTAGACAGAAATCGAAAACTTTCCTATTACATCGGCAAGAGTGAAATATGTTTGATATCTTCAGATTATCTTCATTAGCTTATAAAATCGTATTCAACCCTTTTGATGATCAAAAAATTACATATTATGCAATTTTTTATGTCTCAAAAGTTTTATTTTATGGAGCTTATTTGGTTATTATTATAGCAATAGCCAATTGGCGTATATTAAGAAAAGCATCGGTGAAGGAAATACCGGGCAAGTGCATAACAGGAAGTGACATTTAAACATTATAAGAACATTAGTGAAGAGATTTCTATGCAAGAGTAAATGGACAATGACACATACTCATCCCTACTTTGTTAATATTTTGATTAAAATGATTATTATTATAAATTATTATTGCTTATAAATGGCAATTGTTTATAAATGGCTAAGTAAGTCACTAATTATCTGCATTTATACACTGTTTTTCTTCTTTATCCTTGATCAATTGTAATAAAAAAGCACAAAAGTTAAATGAAAAATTAATGTGAAAAAAATAAAATAAAACAATTTTTGAATAAAAAATTCCAATTTCATTTTCACGGATAAATCATACTTTAAACATTATTTTGAAGTTAAACTGATTTTTATTAATAAAAGGAATTCTTTGTCTTAAAAGAGACTAGTGAGTCTTTTTCTCACATTAATTCTTTGGACTTAACATTTTGTTATGAACGACAATTTCTTAATACATTAAAAATAGGATCTAACTCTATTTTTGTTAAACCAAAAACAAAATACGTAAGACACAATTTTTTGAAAAAAATTACGAGGATTGTTATGGGTAGAAATTGATAATGAAAGTAATGCAAGGAAATAAGAAAATGAATTTTGAATGACAAAAAAATTTTTTTGGTGAGAAAAAGGCATTCAATTATACAAAAACTGCTAAATTGCTTGAAGTTTTAAATTGATGATAGGGAATTATATTTAGAGGGGAAAAAACTTTACATTAAAATCTAAGTTTACTTTAATTTAATGCTGTTAATTAAATTATTTTGTACAATATTCAAAATTAGTGTTGTCTTTTGACGCTAGAATCAAACACTTAAATAGTACTTAAATATAATTGTTATTAATGAATATCTATAAAAACACGGATTAAAAAATGCATGTTTTCCTTTACTATGATTAAAAGCTGAATTTACATTAAGATTGTTCATTAAACTTGTAACTCATCATTCCTCTTTGAATCACTTCAATTAAAATAAATCCTATTTAATAAATCTGGATTTTTTAGTTTTGATTACACTAACTAAACATCTGAATTTTAATTGGAAGATCGAAATAATTTATATTGCTTAAAAGTTACAGCACTAACAAAACTGATTTCACGAAAAAAATATTGACTATCGATTTTAAAATTGTTTTCTAATTTATTCCGCACGTTTCAATCCTTCTTTTTTTCTAGAAAATAAAACTTGTTCAGGTGAATAATTCTTTCGAAAAGAAATTACTAGTTGTAGTTTACTAAACGCCTTTAAGTGCTTTCTGAAGTTAAATTAAGCAGAAGTAAAGAAGTTTTTAGATTTGGAAATTTTTTTCCCCTTAAAGTGTTTGTGCTTTTGTTCCTGAAAACTGCTGAAGAGCTTCATTCAGCAAAAATACGTTTCTTTTTAAACAGGAATAATAATCATTTAAGAAGTTTAAAGCAATGGAGCTTGCATGATAATTTAAAAAAAATTGGAAAGATTTAAAAGGATAATAAAAGATGTGTTATTATTAGAGAACAGCACTTATCGGATAAATTTTATTACTACATAGCTGGAATTACTCAAGCAAACAATATCTGCATGTAAATGAGTACAGAAATAAAAGAAGACCTAATTGCACTTCAGCGAAAAAAGAGAGTATTTAATTAATATGTGAAAGAATACCTTTTAAAAATATTTTTACTGTACCTAATACAATTAATTAGTTTTAAATAGGTGTAGAGTAATCTGTGGAAGGATTATGGTATTTATTAAGATTTTAAAAAGATAATTGGTGTATTTATAATTGAATGCTAATACTAATAGTTTTAAAAGAAAGAGTGGTATAAGTTTGATACTTATTATAATACACCAGCCTTTTAACTCCCTTAATATCCTTTATTTGTAAATTTCCTTTTTAAAAAAAAACTTGTAAAATACATGCTTGTAAAATTCATTTTTACTAAAATATACAAATTGTGAAATATTAAACTTTTTAAACATATTTTTAGAGAGCGAAATGAGACATAAACATACTTTTATAATGAGAGCGAAAAAATATCGATATTCGTTTTAATTATAAAGTAGATTTTTTTCTATCATGCATGGTAGAACACTTTTATATTTAGATTAAGTGGAAGCCGTCCTCTACTAGATAGTATATTAGTTTATCTATATTAGTTTTATATTAGTTTTATATTAGTTTATCTTTCATATTATCTAGATATATTAGATTATCTGGACATTATCTAATAGAAGTAATTCGGTAAGTAATATCTAGATAAAACTGGATTATCTAATAGAAGATATTATCTAGATAAAACTAGATTATCTAATAGAAGATATATCTAGATATACTTATTATAATACACTAACCTTTAAATTCCCTAAAGTAGATGTGTATCGATATTTAGATTAAGTGGAAGCCTTCTTCAATTAGAACATTAGTTATGTAGTTTTAAAAAGTATGGCTGCATGAATTAAAAAAATTAATTAGTATCAGAATTGAAAAAAGATTTGCATCTTTTTTTATGTGTAAAAGCTTATTTTCTTCTTGTCAAAGAAAAAGAAAGCTAAGCATTGATTGAGTTGAAAAACTTACCAATTTGAAATCTTTCAAATTTGTCAAGTAAGCAGACGCTTCTAACACAAAATGTTATAAGCGGTTCAAGTTGTTGATTTATTATTTCTTTTCAATAATGTTATGTTTTTCTTTTGTACAGCTGGCGCATCATGCTTTTTACACCGAAATTAGTCATATTGGGCTAAATGCCTAAAAATAAATTTATTAAATTCACATAGCTTAAAGTAATATGCAATTAGAACATCAATATTGCTAATATACTTCCAGTTTACAATATTCCTGTACTGAAAAAATGGGAACTCAAATATCGCGAAACTTTCTTAGTTTTTGGCGAAATTGTTTCCTGGTACATGCTTCAAGCGAATATTTTATCATCGAGCGAATATTTCATCACGAAATCGCTAACATCACTTCTTTGAGGAAACGAATTTCATCTAAAAGAAATATATCGTCATTCTATTTTTTTTCCAAAAAAAAAAGGATGAAAAACTTTTAGTGCTAATTGTATTTTTATTAACTACTTCAACGTGGGCACCATATAGGGGGAACAACATGACATGGAGATAAAGTACACCCATGCCCGATGTTAGAGTCGAGCCTCGGGCCTTACTGGTACGAGTCCAACTCCCCAACCAACATACAAGCAGGTCGGTCTGTCATACATGGTCCAGTCTTTATTCTAGTTTCGCCATTCTAGTTAACGATGAGGTTTCGTGTTGAGGAAACATTTTAATCATATATTTGAAGAGTTCATGTTTCGTCACAAATCGCATGATTTCGTGACGAAATGATTCGCAGAATTCACGAAATAATGCTCAAGGATTGCGAATCAAAAGGGAGAGTTTTATTTCTGAGTGTCTGTACCTGCAAGAGTATGTAACAAGAGGCATGTTTCATACCTCCTGTGTTATGTTTATATAAACATTTATATTTATATGAGTATATAAGTGTATGTTTATATAAGTGAGTGTTTTTATAAGTGAGTGTTTATATAAGAGAGTGTTTATATAAGAAAGTGTTTATATAAGAGAGTATTTATATAAGAGAGTGTTTATATATATTTTTTCATCTCTTAATGGAAAAAAAGTCCGGTAAAATTATTGATTATGTAGCAATGAATTTTCCGAAAACCCCCATAATTCTGGTTAATGAAATAAAATATTTACTATTTAAACCATTCATTTGGTAATTTTTCCGCACATACGGTAACTATTAACCGGGAATTTCAGTTTTATAAATCGTAGTTCCCATAATTACACAGTTAATAAAAAATTCGAAACTGAAAAGTAAATTTAAATGAATAAATGGTTTTTATGTCATGCTCTGAGCTATCATATAAAATTACTACTTAATATTACCACATTAACCACATTTTATCACATATTATAAAATAATATTTTATTGGTAATTTTAACAAAATCACTATGGAGCGGTAAAAATTTTCAAATATTCTGGTGTTGCCATAGAGCTAAAAAAAACATACATTTTTTCTCAATGTATGTGCGTGCTTGAGATAATATATTTCTATTATAATTATTTCTTTTAGTTGAGTAATGTTTCTAAAGTTTCATTTAGTTAAAAAGTTTTTTGTAAGTTAAAAAACAACATCGTTGTCACTTATGTAATGAATTTGCCCATAATTTGAATTTCCGATGCAATTTTTTCAAAGCATGTCTGATCAAAGAGAAAAAGTTCAAAAGCTATATGCCTCTAAGGCTCAATTTAATCGATAACGCATACATAGTACTTAAGAAAGAGCAGCATTAAATAATATTTCGTGTTCATAAAATAAGAATGGAAAGAAATGATGCAACGTAATTATATTTCTTTTATCTACGAACTTCTTGGCCGTTCTTCTTATCTCAAGTATTTTATGTTTTAGTAAAAAAGGACAATATATCTAAGTCTTGTTTTGTGACAGTTTCTAAGTTCAGAGAAAGGCAGCAATTTATTTCGATCATACTCATTCCATATTTTTCTAGAGATTGAGTGTCTGAAAATGACAACTTATAGAAATGATATAGAGAACTCATCAATTGCCAAAGAATGCCTTGCATTCAGAACAAACACCCAGATGTCTTTTTTCACATCTTATTCTTTTATAATTTCTCTCTTGTATTTGACTTTCCCTATTTTTCATTTATGTTTGGATTCACTCATCTTGGGAACATTATCACATTTTATGTATTTACAATTGTATGAGTTTTATCATTTTGATTCAATATATTACCAAAATGTATCTCGTATTTATCATGTGAGTGTAATATAGTGTAAGAATTTTATCTTTACCATTTGGATAGATTATATTACCGAATGTCATCTAGTATATACTATTTGGATTGAATATATAGCAAAATTTTAACTAGTATTTCCTATTTGAATTTAATATACTGGTAAATTTCATACAATTATTTGCCACTAAGATTAGTTTTGCTACTAAATGTTACCTAGTGCTTACCATTTGGTCTAAATGACAAATTTTACTTAGTATTTATTACTTATTAAATATATTGCAAAGTGTTGTATAATATTTTTCATTTAATTAAATATATTGAGATGTTTAAACTAATATTTATCATTTTTATTAAATATATTATGAACATTAATCTACACTGCATGAACTGTGATGTAATACCTATTCAAATTTGATGCTGAAAAACTTCAAAAATTTTGTGAATGATTACTTTATTTCAAGTTGAAACCGAATCGAGCGTTCTATTACACTTTAAAGGGTGTAGTTGTTACCGAGAACAATCGAAATTGGTGGTTGTTGACTGTTGACAATCAGCCAGCGACTGTTAACAATCACATAGTCACTTTGGTAAATGTCCGAAATATATTCCAGATCTAGTTAAGTGCCACTGCCTGGTTTACATTTGCCCGGTATACCCTACAATGATGTATTTTTAAAGTTCAGTGCCACGCCCGGTATACATTTGCCCGGTATACCCTACACTGGTGTATTTTTAAGGTTCAGTGCCACTGCCCGGTATACATTTGCCCGGTACTCCAAACACTGATGTCTCTCCTAATCTATCCTCAGCAGATATTAAAATATCCAATAAGTATAATAATATCAACGAATAAATTAATATCAAATCGGATATAACATATGTTTCGGACATTCATCAAAGCAACTATGTGATAGTTGACATTCACCGGCGAAAGTCGACATTCTCTTGATTTCGGCCGTTCACTGTAACATAGCACTTAACATTAATAACCGATAAAGCTTACACTTATCTGCAGCTCGTTGGTGGAGAAGGCAAACTTTGTGAATGATTAGTGTATATTTTAGCTATTTAACAAATTCTTGTTTGAATTTATGATAGGGCAAGTTATTTATAAGAATTATTAATATAAGAATAAGAATTTTTTGGATTATTATTAGAAGTTTACAGGTGAATAATTCTTCAATTTTAAGAAATTGACAATATGGCGCTCAAGATGGCGGTTTGTTTACATGAAGTGTTCTTTCGTCGGATTTAAATCAAAAACTCATCATAGCTTTTTAATACAGAGTAAATTTTAATACTTTCTTCAGATTGATAAGAAATATATTGATTTTAGTTGGTTACTTGCCAAATAATTTCAATCTTCTCGTCGAATCGATTCGTCAAACTACTCTAATCTAATGTTATAAAATGCACGTATTTTTTTAGTCGTATAATTAAAATATTTACGTTCTTCATAATATTCAAATGAATTTGTTAAGTGTATAAAATAATTTAACTTCTATTCACTTCGATTTTGTTTAAATTCATATTAATACTCTGTTTATGTTAATGTGTATGCTCGATTAACAAAATAATTTTATTTAAAAAAATATTATATAGATATGGTTTCTAAATTTATGATTTTTGCTTTAGATTGTATCGTCGTAAGTAACTTACAGATTGATTTATACGTCATATTTTACTGAAATTGGGTACTTTCACTTCAAGAAGAATACCACGGATACCCACATATGTGACCTATGACGTCAGCACCAGCTGATCGTTTAAAAGCAAAATGGCGTGTTAATGTCGAGCTAAGTTTCTCCACGTAAGTTAGAATGTTAATTAATGTGAAGTTAATTATATACATAGTCGTATCACACATCAAATTTATTGAAATAAAATTCTTTATCTTCTACGTGCTTTTACTTAACCTGGATTTATTATTTGTTTATGTATTTTATTGTTGACCGTGATATATTTGTGTTTTTTTAACCTATCAACTTCGATGCATAATTAGTTTGTTTATGTTCTACGCGGCTTCATGCTTCTCTTTGTGTTAAGAAATAGACAGTGAAAGAATTGAAATTCTTGTGAAAGAATTTTTGTGTAAAAATATAGAATGTGTCACTTAAGAGAATTGATACTAGATGACTCCAAATAGAATGGAAGGGACAGTTGCTAACTTAAACAAATGCCACGTTTCAATAACCAATCAGGATCGAGATACCCACGCTACGTCACTTGCAGGTATCCCATTAATAATGGAAAAATAAGTGAACAGTTTAATTTTGAAACAGTTGCTAAGTTGATTTATTATTCATCAAAGGCTCCTTTGAAATAGTTAGCATATATTTTATCTTAAATGTTAGCATATGTTATACTGAACGTTTTAATATCAAATTCACCATGATACCATACGAACAAAAAGATCAAATCCACTCTCACTTGAACATAATGAGCTTATTATATTTATGCTACCGGCAAAGTATGAAATCCGGCATTATATATAATGCCTAAAACTAGCCGGCAAAGTATGAGATGATTTATATTTCACACATTGCTTAGGCCTTATATATAATGCCGGATGCTATTTAGGCAAAGTATGAAATAAACGTCCTGATGAGGCAATTATGTAAATGATGTGCATGTTACTGTAAATGACCGAAATTGGTGGTTGTTGACTTTCACCGGTGAATGTTGACTATCACATAGACGCTTTGGTGAATGTCCGAAATATTTATTACATCCAATTTGATATTAATTTATTCGTGGATATAATTACATTTATTCGATATTTTAATACTTACTGACGATAGATTAGAAGAAACATGAGTGTTTGGAGTATCGGGCAAATATATACCGGGCAATGATACTTGACCTTAAAAAAAAACATTAGTGTACCGGGCAGTGGCCTTTGACCTTAAAAAAATATCAGTGTAGGATACACCGGGCAAATGCCGAAATTATTTATAAAGTAGATTAATTTACTTATAAAGTAGAACATTCACACCGGTGAAAGTCAACAACCACCGATTTCGGTTATTCACAGTAACATGCACATCATTTACATAATATCCTCATCAGGATGTTTATTTCATACTTTGTCTAAATAGCACCCGGCATTATGTATAATGCCTAGGCAAAGTATGTAATACTTCTCATATTTCATACTTTGCCTAAAAACGTCAGGCATCATATATAATGCCGGCATTTCATATTTTGCCGGTCGCATTTACATATTGCCTTGATTTTAGACTGTACGATTTTAAATCTCAAAATGCTTGATACTGGAGGCTAGGCTCATATAAAATTACTCGTATTTAAAATCTAGATAGGATATAGTACCAATACTAATGTATTTGCTATTTGGATTGTGTATATGTCACAGAATAACAACTGCTTTAACGTATATTATTAAATATATGTTTATACAATAATACGCATGCAATTTATTTAATTCAAATTTTCTTTTTGGGAGAATATTCTTTCAAACAAGTAGTTTGAATAATAAAAGTTAAAATGCTTTCTTTCAACAAATAAAGAAAACGTTCAATTACTTTAAAATTGCAAATTTCAAGGAACGATAAAAAGCTGTTTCGATTATTTGTTCATTTTACCCTCCTTATTTATTTAAAGATCTGACAAATAAGAAAAAAAGAACTTCCTAATCTCAAAACAACATTTTATGACTAGAAACATTTTATAGAAGGGATTTGTTCATTTCTTTTCCTTTCTTCTCGAGAAGATAATTTCTTAGGAAACTATAAAAACTCTTCGATCACAAAGCTCAAAAACTTTTTTCAGTGTTTTTCAATACTTACTTTTAGATTATTTTGGCACAAGTAACAGCATTTGATCAGATGAAGCAATCGGCAGATTGCATTTTGGATTCTTCTTTTTTTTCCCTCGTTTTTTTGTACGGAAGTTTTCTTTTTAATTTTTTAGTAAACTCGTTAAAAATACTTTGCAAAATAAATGTAACGTTTTTTTTAGAAAATGTAAGGATATTCTCATTGCATTAAATATCGATTATTATAAAAGCGATTTTTTTAATTACTTCTTATTGCAATTTTCAGCTTTATGTAGGATTCAATCACTGAGAAAAAAGTCTGATCAAAACTACCAGAATACGGTAAAATTTGCAGTGTTTCTAACTCTATGGAAGCACAGAAAAGCTTGATATTTTTTACCGAAGTAATTTAGTAGTGGTTTGGGAAACATTATTTATAAAATATAGTTTTATAATAAGTGATAAAATTTGGTAAATGCTATGAAATTTCGCAATTTCCTCATTATATCTTCGAGTATGGTACCGTTTACTAAAATTAGATAAAAGATAGTAATTGTAAAAATATTTCTTCACTATCAATAATTTTAAATATTTAATATATAAATATATATTAATTATATATTAATTATATATATTAATTTAAATATTTAATTTAATATACATTTAATATACATTTAATATATTTATAATTTAATATTATATATAATTTATATATAATTTAATAATAATTATAATATAAGTAAATTTTACAATATTTTGAACTCTATGGAAACACAGAAAAGTTTTATAATTTTTGCCGAAACAATTTGGTAGTGATTTTGATAAAATTATCAATAAAATATGGACTTAAAATAATATGGGATAAAATTTGGTAATTGTATCACACTTTATTTTCTGATTATGATATCGTAGAGCAAGGCATAAAAACCACTTATTCAATTTTATTTACTTTTCAGTTTTGTATTTTTTATAAAATATGTGGTAAAATGTGGTAATAAAACTATAATTTTAGAAATTAGAATTTTCGGAAAACCGTTATCATATGAAAGGAAAAATTATTAAAATAATGGATTAAATATCGCACATTTAGGTATTTATAACAGTAATTATGGTTTTTGAATTTGCTCAGATTCGCGATATTATAATTATTAAGTTTTAAAAACAAATATGACCAAACATAATAATCAAGCAGGTTCAGATTGAGGGAGTTAGGAGGCAATTCATTTTTCGACAAAAAATCAACTGAATGTTTGCTGCACCATTCCTGAGCCACACTCAAGGGTGTTATCAATAAAAATTGATCATATTCAGTTGAGACTTTGCTGTAAAAAAATAATTTATCGTCTGAAAAGACAAACCAACATACACTTCCTTTTTCATCTCAGCAGATTAAAGTCCGTGGAATTTGCTTTATGCGATTTTTGCACCCTAAGTCTGATTATTTAACATCGGTTCCCTCGACGTTTTGAGCTCTCGGCCATACTTTATAGCAGATCTTTGGCCGCTTCGTCTTACCCTTTTCCTGACCCTTTTCACGGTCTCCTTTTTTTCGAACAGTCCATTATCTGCCAGATCTTCTGTTATTGACGGATGACATCTCATTATACCTTCTGATAGATCTTCAAGTAAAATCTCGAATCACCCTCAGGGCTTTCAAGTCTCTGAACATTTCGCCCGACTGCTCTCCTTCGATGAATTTATTTATCACTATTTTTGTAAATTTCATTCTGTGGTGGCTCAGGGGATAGAGCGATCACCTCCGAATGAGGTGATCCATGTTCGATTCCCAGCCATGGCTGGTCGAAATGTATTTTGCACCCGGTTCACACAGACCACAGTGTGGAAGCAAAATATCATCAGTGGTAGATGGATCATGGGTTAGAGTCCCCTTGCCGTCAGGCTTACCGTGGGATGTTTTCGTGGTTTTCTTCTTCGTGTAACGCAAATGTGGATTGCTTCCATGAAAAAGTCATCTACGAAGGCAAATTTCTCAATACTTGATCCAGGAATTACCTTGTCTTCTGTATTTAGTTCAAAATTACAAGGCTATGGAATTGAACATTGGTAGACACAAATGCAGAATTGGGTTCGCTGCGTAACAGAAAATTTTAAGCGGTACAACATATAAGCTTGCAATAGCTTATATATAGCTCACACTAAATTGTCTGAAAGGAATTGGGACTACAGTAACCCTTATATAATTGCTAAACATGATTTAGAAGTTGCCCGAAAACTTTTGATTCAAAACTGCTTAAAAAACTTCCTGGTCATGGTGCACTGATAGATTCTGACTTCTCTCTCTCTCTCTCTATATATATATATATATATATATACATATATATATATATACTTTATTATTTTAACTCTGAATATATATAAGTGTATATTTACTTATGCACTTATATATATTCATTTAATTTTTGAAAAAAATAAATAAAAGTGTAAGATATTCCGGGCAAGTGTATAGGACTGAGCAGTGGCACTTAACTAGACTTAGTATATATTTCGGACTTTTACCAAAGCTACTATGGGATTGTCTACAGTCTCCGGTCATTCTTCAATCAACAATCACCAATTTCGGTCTCTCTCTCAGCATTCGCACATGCACACACAAAACTCACAAACACACATATATGATGACGAATCAGAACCAATCATGGGGTTTGCTGAGCGGAGTGAGCAACAAGGAAAAAAAAAACCTTCCTAGTGAATAAAAAATCAACGTGCTTAGATTATAGCAAGCCGATTTTACAGTAGATTATTTTTAAAATCCAAGTAATCGTTCATTTTGTTAAGCATTTAAAATTAGCAACAGTTATGTAAACTAACGAATTAACAAAATATTCTTAGATAAAATTATAATGTTTATTCAACTTATGTTTACAATTTTGTTTTTGGAGGAGATATAGATTTTCGAGATGAAAAAAAAAAAGAAATGATGAATGCTGTGCAATCACGAAGCTGGTGGGTGGTGCGCCTCCTATAATATATAAATGAAAGAAAATATGATATTTTAAACATTTTTCAGAAAATAGTAAACGTAGTACACTTTATGCATTTTAAGAGTAGATTTAGTTTGTATAAAATATATATATTCGTATGCATAAATTCAGAGGAGGGCAAACTAACTATATAGTGAAGAACATTTGCAATGAATACCACTAAAGTCTGCACATTTTCCCATGAAAAATTTCAGACACGTTGCTGTTTCACGACAAGCAGTAACGTAAACTGCAATTCTTATTTTGTAAACAGCGTTTGAAATTTTCATGCGGAGAATTTTAAAGCATTTTAAGACTGCATGTCTGTGGTTTTCATGCATAACTTATGAGCAAATGTGAAACATTTGTGTGAAAATACTGAAACTTTGCCACTTCTTATTAGCGTTTTGAAAGTTTTTTTTTAGTTAAAAACTAATACCAGGGTTTAAAATATGCTTAACAATGTTTTTTAAACGAAACTCAAATAGGAGAATATACAAAATTGATATAAACACAAATTTTTTAATTTATTTAACACTAAGTAAAGTAACACAAAATAATTTTATTGAATACAGAATAATACAAAATAATATAATTGTAACAATGTATTTGAAAATAAATATTTTGAGACTCAACGCCTAAAATATTGCACATAAAAATTTTAATATATCCATTTCTATTAAAAACTATTATAAACTATTAAAAACATTAACAACTATTGAAAACATCAAAAATTATAGGTACAAATTAAGCATTAAAATAATTAAACCACGTCTGTCATTTTTTGTTATTTGTATTTTTTTATTAACAGCAAATTAATAATTATTAAAAAAAAACTATTTCAGCCTACATTTTAAAATCAAATTATATAATTAATAGTAATTTAAAAGTGTTTCTAACGCTACAATTGTTTATTAAACCTAATATTTAAACAAAATCCTAATGTGAACTGAAATGATCCTAATATCCACTGAAAACATTATGTTAAATTTAATTACAATAAATGTGTTGAAAGTAGCTTTAAAAAATTCAATTTGGGGTAATTAGATACCTGCAAGTGACGTCACCGTTAGTATCAATCCTGATTGGCTGTTAAAATGCGGCATTTGTTTTTGTTAGAAACTGTTCACCCCATTTTATTTCGAGCAAGTCAAGCTCGTCAAATATGAATTTGATATGCTATCTGGAAATCAATTATCGTATTGTGTGATAATCTCGGAACTAATGGATTGAGTCTTTCTCATTCTTGTTCTTATCACACTAGTTCTAGCTGATTGGCAATTGAAATACGGCATTTGTCTTTGTAAGCAACTGTTTATCTTATTCGATTTCGAACAAGTCTACCCCTGCAAATATGAATTCAATCTGCGATCTCGTAATCGATTATCGTACTGTGTGATAATCTCGTAACTAATGGATTGAGTCTTTCTCAATTTTGTTCTTATCACATTAGTTCAAGCTCATTGGTTGTTGAAATTTCGTAATTGATTATCATACTGTGCGATAATCCCGTAACTAATGGATTGAGTCTTTCTCATTCTTATTCTTATCACACTAGTTCTAGCTGATTGGCAATTGAAATGCGGCATTTGCTTTTGTAAGCAACTGTTTATCTTATTCGATTTCGAACAAGTCTACCCCTGCAAATATTAATTCAATCTGCGATCTCGTAATCGATTATCGTATTGTGTGATAATCTCGTAACTAATGGATTGAGTCTTTCTCAATTTTGTTCTTATCACATTAGTTCAAGTTGATTGGTTGTTGAAATTTCGTAATTGATTATCATACTGTGCGATAATTCCGTAACTAATGGATTGAGTATTTCTCATTCTTCTTCTTATCACACTAGTTCTAGCTGATTGGCAGTTGAAATGCGGCATTTGTTTTTGTTAACAACTGTTCATCTTATTCTATTTCGAACAAGTCTACCCCTGCAAATATGAATTCAATCTGCGATCTCGTAATCGATTATCATACTGTGTGATAATCTCGTAACTAATGGATTGAGTCTTTCTCAATTTTGTTCTTATCACATTAGTTGAAATTTCGTAATCGATTATCATATTGTGCGAGAATCTCGTAATTATTGGATTGAGTCTTTCTTATTTTTGTTCTTATCACGCTAGTTCCAGCTAAATGTATTGAGTATTTCACTAATTATAAAGCTACGAAAAGTAATTACCATAAAATCTCATTTCATTTTAAGCCAGGTGAGTTATGTAAGTTAAGGTTCCACAATTTTATGACCAACGGTGTGAAGACGCGTAAAAAATTCCAGTTATTGGATACAGATTTTCTCGGTATATCTGACAGTTTAAAGCTGTTTAGTTGAATTTTTTTTTACCCACTGTTTTTTTCATCCTTCTCATAAACGGATTAAAACCGTGAGTTCAAATTCCAGTTGTTGACATGCCGTTTTGCTCACCATGCGATATTTTTTTTCCTTTTTCGAATCATTTTACTATTATTTTTTATACTTATTTTTCAGGAATTATATTATGGTTTTGAATATCAAATAAATAAAACTGCGATTTTATTTAATTATCAAATTTATACTCTACCTGATTTTTATATTTATTTAGACATAATGCTTTGCCAAGTAAAGTTGACAGGCATTTTTATACGGGTAGGCCACTATAGTTTTAAACGTTTTTACTCATACTCATTATTTCAATAAGAAAGACTTTCTAAGATAATTTTTTTTCCTTTATACTAAGACAATGGAGCTGCGGTAGCTCAGAGTACATTGCACTAGCTTCCCAATGAGTTGACCCAGGTTCGAATTCTAGCGTGCGAATGCAGCACTCTGCTCGATCCGACAGTAATGTTCATATAGGTATTTTTTTTAGAATTTTTTGTTAAAAACAATAGTTTTTTTGTTAAAATAACAGCCTTTATCTATTTAAAAAACAATAGTCTGTTCCTTTGTAACTTTCTGCGAAACTTTTTTGTGCGAATAAACGATTAAACGGTCTAGTATCTTTTTGTAAAATAAACGGTTTTATAATAGCACACCAGTTTTTTCCTTAAATTTAACAGATTCATTTTTGCAGAATGGCAATGTGGTAAGCATTGTACACAAGCCACCTTTATTTTTCAGGTAAATTAGTATCCATTATTCCGAATCTGGGTGGGTATCAAGCTGCTACCCCAGTTCTTCGGAATGATAAAATGGTGCCTTTTACCAATGAGGCAATGATCAGTCATCACATTCTTGAACGATATTTAACACTGGGTTCTAGTTTATTTAAGCATGCAACTTATTTTTAATCAATCATGTAACTTATTGCTATTTATCGTTTAATTAATTACGTGAGTTACTGTTTTTTATCGTTCAATGATCCACATAAGTTACTGATATTTTTAGATTAATCAAGCAAATAAGTTACTGCTGCACTGTTAGAAATTTTTCTGAAAAGGTTAAATAAGAGTTTATTTAATTGTTATATTGCCATATTCAAATAAAAAAAGTTAAATAACCATAAATAAGATGGTATTCAAACTGTTAACTGTGAGAAAAATCGTTTATTAACTTATTCCACCTAATACGGTTAAACAACCAGAATGTCATCCCGCCAATTATTGAAGTCTCTTACTACCTTGTAGCTAAAAGCACATTATAGCCAAGAGGGCTAATCTGTCAATCTCATGATCGACAGAACGAGGGTTCGAGTCTCAGCGTTGACATCACAATATTTTCCCATTCCCTTCAACGCACGAAGAGAATCACAAATTGGGGAGTGTTCTGCACTCCCCAATTTGTGACCCTGGACTTTAGGAATACGATACTCTCATTTAAGAAAAGTTGGCAGCTTCATAAAGCTGCTTAACACAAAAAAGAGTTGTATTTCCAATCTCTTACGATAGGAGAAACAATCAGGTAAACTAATTAAGCCGAATTCCACGGTTCACTTGAAATAAAAAGAAAAAAAAACAAGTCAGCTGCAACCTAGCTTCAATGTCCATTACCTGACTTAAAGCCTGGATCCAATCTAATGTTAAATTTCTGTTTTACGGTTTTTAATCCATGCTAGTAATAAATGGTTAAAAAACCGTAAACTTTTGTTTCCATGTTTTTTCAGCATACTAGTTGTAAATATTTTCAAAATAGTAAATGTAAAAAATGCTCCTTACCGTAAACTTTACTATTAATTGAATAGACATACGGCGGCCAGTTATCTTTTACCGTAGTCTTAACATGAAAGTTCTAATAACGTATTTATCGCTTAATAAATCAAATAAATTGCTGCCAATTTTCGTTTCATCAATCACAAGAGTTAATATTACTCATAGTTAAAATTTTCATAAAGCTCATTTACAGTGTAATGAAGCGCAAAACTTTTTTCTATTTATCGGTGCATTTAATTCATAAATAATATGCTTCTTCGTTTTTTTTATCAAGCCTTAAATACATTTTATACGCGTAATTTAAAATATTTTTTCATTTAAAATCCTTTACTTTTAAGATGCTTAAACTAAGAACCTACTTGAATGAAAGTCCATTACATACATCGTAAAATGGTTTGGATTGAAAGAATGTTTTTCGACTCGAAGAAAAATTTCTATTACTTTTCAAAAATTACATATCGATCAGCGGTAAATTTCAACAAAGTATTCATCAGAGTTCCGGATAAAAAGGAACGCAAGAGTTTTTCCTTTGAAAGTTTATTTCCTGGAGCATTTTAATGTATTATTTCGTTACCTATGAATATTACGTAAGAAAAAAGTAACCATTTTTTGAGTAAAAAGATATAATAAATTTATTTAAAAACAGATATAATGAAATAAAACTTCGAATAAAATGTAGGAACAGAAATCAATTAATAGTTTACCCACGGTTTCATTATAAAATGCTTTATTTGTGTTTAGGAATTCTTAATCTGATCTAAAATATATCATTCTTGTTAAAAATTAAAAAAAAAGAGAACACTTGAATAACTTTTTTGATCTAATAAACAAACTTTTACTTTCTTGTGTGCAATCTGGATGAGAGGGATCTTTTTAAAATAAATTTATTTTATAACTCCTCATGCTCCTACATGCACCCACAAAGTTTAACATGAGACTTACAGATGTAAGTGGACAATGTATGTACAATTGTAAATTGAAAAGAAACAGAACAGAAATAAAAGTTTAAGTTGTATACAAAGTTGCGTAAATATTTAGGTTTTCAGAGTATTTAATAAACAAGGACAAAACAGGTGGCCAAGAAATATCTGAGTGTCTCAGTTCCTTTTGTAAGCTTTCTTTCAGATTTGAATATAAATTACAATAAAATGTAATGTGATCCATAGTTTCAACATCTTGACTACAAGAGCAGAAACTACAATTCATTCACGAAATTACGAGACATGGTGGCTTAGAGGATAGAGCGTTCGCCTTCCAATGACGTGAACCGGGTTCAAACCCCAGCGAAGGCTGGTCGATACGAATTCCACACCCGGCTCGCAACGACCACAGTACTGACGTAAATTATCCTCAGTGGTAGACAGATTATGAGTTCGAGTTCCTTTGCCGTGAGGCTAACCATGGTAGACTTTCGTGGTTTTCTTCGCCATGTAACACAAACGCGGCTTACACGAAGGCAAATTTCGACCAATACTTGATCCAGAAGTTACCTTGTCTTCTGGATTGAGTTCAAAATTACAAGACTACAGAGTTGAACATTAATAGCCGTAAACCCGAAATTGTCTCGGCTGTTCAACAACGGTTATAAACTAAAATAAAATTCACTAAATTAAATAAATACCTGGCGACATTTTCTTGTCTTGTAAGTGTCTGAGTCTTTAGAGTCAGTAAAAAATTTCCTACACTTCAACAGCTGAAAAAATAAAGAGAATATTTTTTTATTATTTTTGTTTGTAAAAGTGTCTCTCATAAACTCGCTAATATAGAATGGAAAAAAACTAGGACAATATATATTTATAATAAATATATATTATATACAAAAGCCAGTGTAGGAGTGTTAGGAAATAATTGTTTATAATCAATGCATAAAATACAAGGTAGGTCAAAAATATTTGTCAAAAATGTAAAGGCACGTAGAGGGGACTTAAACAAGCATATTGCATATCGAAATGCGTGTGCAAAAATAACACATTGAACCGATAGAGAGAGCTGCTGCTTACTAATGGCAATGACATTTCTGGTTAAAAAAATCAACTGCGGTAATAAAAACCAAAATAAGCGGTATTTGAACCAGTCATCTGGTAATTTATCCGTTCGTTATGGTAAAGGTTTATCAAAAATTCTGGTTTCAAAATTATAGTTCTTATTATCACACATTTAGTAAAAAATAAAAAACTGAAAAGTAAATTTGACGGAATAAATATTTCTTATATCCTGCTCTAATATATCATGATAATTTTGCCACATATACCAAATTTCATCACACATAATAAAATCAAAATTCTTTTTGTTAATTTTATCAAAATCAATACCAAAACACTTCAGTAAAAATAACCGAGGTTTTATGGTTTCCCAAAGAGTCAGAAACTTGGTAAATTTCACCATATTCTACTTTGTTTTCTTAGCGTAGTAAGAAATAACAGCGCTCTCTGTCTGCTTAACGCGGCATTTCTGCAACTGAGTACTTTATGAAATATGCTTACTTAGGTCCCCTTTATCTGTCTTTAAATTTTTGACAAATATTTTTAAACCAATCTGTATGCTAGTGTAAGAGTTAGAAGCGGGAGTTAAATTTCAAGGATTGAGAATTGAACCACGCTGAAAGATTTTTGGCACTACAAATTTTCAACTGTGATAAAATTTCAAAGGCAATAAAAATTATTACGTTTTCTGAAACTACTTGGGTTGCGTTGGTGATAACTGGCAGCTATTTTAAATTCCATTTCTTGGTAAGCAATATCCAACAAGAAGGCTAAACCAAGCCATTTGTCCAAGAAATATCTTTTTCGATAAGTCATAGGGCTTTTCCAAGGGAAGTATCAGCAGGATATTAATCTTAATCGAATGCATCAGGGATTTGGGGCAAAAAATACAAGCATTCCCATTATAGAACGAGAAATAGCTTTAAGAAAAATCAATCATTACGAAACGGATTCATAGTAGAAGGTTGAATACCAGAAGTTGAGTGAATTATCTTCAAAACGGAATTTGAGTGAAAATTTCTTTTCAGCTGACAGCTTGGGCCAAGAGAAAAAATTTGAAAATCACTTGATGACTAACAAAAATTGACATTCATAATAGTATCTTTTAAGCAATAATCGTTTTTATCAGGAATAGTTTAACAAATATTTAAATACACAAACTTGAAAAAATACGTATAATTAATATTGATTTCTATGGAACTTTAAAATCGATTCGTTTAATTTTTTTTAAATTTAAAATTACCTATTGTAAAATAGATTAAAAAAATTCATTACGCTACAATTCTAAAACTTTTTGTTTAATTTTAATCTAAATTGTAAATAAAATCCTTGGTAAAAGCGTTGCAAAAATATTTTATTTTAAAACAGGCATAGAACAGCCTACCGAATTCTGAATTAAGGACTAATGACTGTTCAACTTCTTAGCCTTGTAATTTTGAACCCAATCCAAAGGGCAAGGGAACTTCGGGATCAAGTAGTGGGACAAATGTGCTTTCTGGTGTAACTAACTGGGATTTGTGTTACATGGAAAGGAAAACCACGAAAACTTCCCGCTGTATACGTCTTCCCGACCGTAGGAGATTCTAAGCAATGATCAGTAAACCACAGAGGATATTTTAAGTCACCACATTGGTTGGTTCGAGCCGGGAGTAGAATTCGTATCATCCAACCACCACTGGGATTCGAATCTGGTTTACCTTATTGGGAGGCGAGCTCTCTATCTTTTGAGCAACGACCGCTCTTGAAAAGATATTGTGAAATTTGCTAACCTAAGAGCTAAAATGTTCAGATTCAAACTCTTGACAATTTTTCTTATAAAATTATCGGAATATTCTTCGTTTACATATTAACCATTTAATTAATTTAAAATTTTAATTTTCTTTAAAATTTTAATACAAAACTATTACTGAATTCTAAACTGAAGGACGACGTAAGTAACTCAATTTAACACTACATTTAGATTGCATCAAATTCAAGTCATATTATATTCGTTGAAATGCTCAAAAGTGTCTGACAGCACATTGAGGAAAAAGTACATTCCACAGAAAAGCCTACCACACTTTGGGAAACACTGACTTAGAGCATGGCATAAATATGATAAATTTTGCAGTGGTTTTTGCTTTATGTGAAAATCAAAAAACACGAAAATTTTTACCAAAGCAGTTTGGTATTGATTTCAGCAAAATTAACACTAAAATATAATTTTATAATAGGTGATAAAATTTGGTTAGTTACCATGACACCTTAGAGCAGTGTTTCCCAAACTTATGACTTTTGTGTACGTTTTCTAAATTTTTCTAACGCTGTGTACCACTGATAAAAAAATGAATGTATTTTTTACTATAAAAAAATTGCCCAAAAGTTAAAAATCACAAATGGCTGCTGACACCACTAATTATTAACTGTTAACTCTTCAAAAAATAGCCAATAGAAAAATACGTAATTGTGAATTTTCATGGTTAGCTTTGTTTTTAAATGAAATGTTTTGAAATTTTCGTTTGCTGCAAGATATTTCGCATAAGAAAGCGTACTCCCGCTAAACTATTCCCGTACCCCTGGGGGTCCTCACTTTGGGAAGCACTGTCTTAGAGCATGGCATAAAAATATTTATTCGGCTAAATTTGATTTTAGTTTTGTATTTTTACTAAATGTGTGGTAATAAGAGTTGTAATTATGAAGACCAGTATTTCCGGGAAAACTGTCACAAAATGAATGATTTAAATACCGTATGTTTTGGTTCTATTACCAGAATTATGTTGTTGTTTTTTTTTAACTAAAAATATATTTACTACACAATATGGTAATTTTACCAGATTTTTTTCCCGTGTATGTATAAACTCAGAAATAGTCTAAGCTCCTTTATTTTGAAAGAATTTTCTTCTTTCTACATAAAATAATTTTTTTAATATATTTAAAACTGACACTAATCCAGACTTATATTCCTGAAAGGTACTGAAAAAGGTTAACTAAAACCTAAAATAAACGCAAACATTATGAGAAAATGATAGTTTTAAAATCTTAACTTTAATAATCTAATACGTTATAGTAATGAAATGGCCAATTCATTTTTCTAAAAACTATTGATTCTAACTTCAAGTTTGTTATACGTAACTTCAGGATAAATAAATCTTAGGCAAAAACTAATGAAGATAAAAGTACAATTTTTTACTAAAAACCTGATTTATGAGAGCATATTTAAAAGAAAGTAGTTCTTTCGTAAGTCCGAAAACGAAAATTGATCAGCGTAAGTGAAATACAATGTAACTTTTAGATTGTTGCGAAAAATAATCTACTTTTTTATTCCTGTTTTTTTTTTTAAATTTAACATACACTGTCAAAAATGATATTTAATAAATTTTTTACATCCCACACTTTGATATCTTTATTACGTATAAATTAAAGAAAAGCCCTAAAATATTCAAGTTTCATTTGGCAGTTTTAATTAAAGCTTCACAAAATGAAAGTTTCAAACTAAGTAATTAATTTCTCAAAATCTAAATGAACATTTTAAGCTTCACTTTATATTTATGAAGAATGATGGAAATCAATTACTTTCAGCATCTTTCGGATTTAAGTACAATATATTTTAGCATTTAGTAAGCAGTTATTTCATTTTTCTTACTTACATTGTATAATTCTTTTATTAATTCATTTACAACATGTGCTTTAAAATGACATGTTTTGAAATAACGCAAAAAAATAATAACAGTGCATATTTATAAATATAATTCGTTAGTTTTGACAAGTTTTCCTAAATTGTCATACTTAGCAGTTAAATGTTTCGACTCTGTTGGCGCATTAAAGTGTTTTTCAAGTTCAAAAGTGCTAAATTCTAATAAAAAATTATGTTCAAGTTTGCCTAAAAATACGAGCATCTACGACGAATCACCGAACTCAACTTTGTATTATCTCACATATTAAACAATCAATCAAATCCATTAAAAATTAATAAAGTAATAGTATTTCAATGGATCCCATCACACGGAGGTATAGATGGTAACGAGAAAGCCAACTCTTCAGCAAAGATTGGTACACAGGAAGAACAGGTAACTTATCTACTTTTTACAAGTTCTTTAAAGAAGCACAATGACAATAAAATTAATACAGCTCACAGAACAGAGCAAGAATTACTATCCAAAGGAAAAGAGCTCTGATGGCACAGGGGATAGAGCGTATGTCTTCCAATGAGGTAAACCGGGTTCGAATCCCAGCGATGACTGGTTAATACAAATTACGCATCCAGATTGTACCGACCACAGTGCTGAGGTGAAGTATTCTCAGTGGTAGACGAATCATGGGTTAGAGTCCCCTTGCCGTGAGCCTTACCGTTTGTGGTTCTCGCGGTCTTCCTCTCCATGTAACTCAAATGTGGGTTAGTTACATCTAAAAGTCCTGCAAGAAGGCAAATTTCACCCAATATTTGATCCAGGAGTTACCTGGCCTTTTGGATTGGGTTCAAAATTACAAGGCTATGGAGTTGAACATTAGTAGTTGTAAATCCAAATTAGGGTCGGCTGTTCAACGATGGTTATAATATCATAATTGAAACCTTGGGAAAAGATCCAAGAGAGTTGGAAAGGCTATGATCATACATCCCGTATGGAATTCGTCCCTGATTTCAGACTTATCACAAGTCATGATTGCTGAGCAGAGCATCTAAGCAGGTGAATGTCAAATCTGCAGAGAAGGTAAAATGAATGTTAAACACTTACTGCCACACTCACTTACTTAGGTCCAGGTCTCGATAAAGAATCTCAAAACAATGGTGATATTCTCTAGTTATATTGGGATGCTAGAAGCATCATGAATTCTCAAGACTTTTGTGACAAACTTTGTCTGACACTTTTTACTTTAATGCCACTTTAATTTTGTTAACCTCAATGTTCACTGTTCTCGTTTAGTATTCACGTATATTAATTGTTGTGTATTCTTATTGTTCCTGTAATATTACTCACATCCTCGCTTCTTGAATATGTTGTCTGCAATTGTTATATTGTTGATATATTGTTTGTATATGTTTGCTTGTACGTATATGATTGACTTCCAACAATGTCGTATGTTAAAAAATATGTTTAACAATTTGTATTTGATACCGTTTCAGGTTCCTCATTTACAGTATTATCTACTGTGTTTCATGGTTCTCCTCGGTAGGGGTCAGCATTTATAGAGATTGTTTCAACTTCCTGTTGAAGATTCAGGTAGAAGAATTTCAGCTGGAGTAAGCTAAATTGCGTAAACACGCATCTCAAAGATCAGGTAATTGCATATGAATATAGGATAATTTCTTAAAGTAGTTTTTTTTTTCATCTCTTCATCTGCTATTTTGATAAGCACATTTATAAGCACATAATAAGCACATTTTTAATAAGCACATTTTTTCGCAAAGACGTGATACAAAAATTAAATTTAGAACAACTGAGTATTTCGAGTATTAACAAACAAACCCAGAATGCCCAAAAAAAAGGAAATAGGAAAGGAAGAAAGGAAATAGTCACGTCAATGCTATGACGTCGGAAGAGGACCTCAAGATTTCCGGTAGGGTATGTTTGTTTTTTAGGATAGATGGCGAATAAATATTGCTACAGTAACTATCTTTCATAAATTTTGAATAAAGGGTGATTATTAAATAATTTTGTCAACGTATAAATTAAAGGAATTCAAGAGATGAAGGTATCTTAAGATATGCATTAAGAATTAGTGTTAAAAGCAATAACACGATTCTCATGGTAACTTGTGACAAAATTTCGAAATTTTCAAAGGACAACATCCGCCTTTTTTCTTTTAAAATGATTCTCACAGTAAAAGATTTAAATTTTAGTTAGAGTGTCTGAGTTATTGACTGAATTCAGGGGTGACGTTAGACAGATATGGAGAGAGGAAAAGACAGATTGTGAATTGTTGAACTTTTCTTTTTATTGTAATGGTATAATAAGTCTGACCTGTGGAAGGATGAAATTACGGTTTCGCGCGTTTTTAAGTCTTCCCACTGAGGATTACATTTCGATGAAAAAAAAAAAAAAACTTTGCGAAAAGCTTTGTTTGAAATTTGGGAGTTTCAAAATTGTATTTCTTTAAACCATAATTGGCGTTTCTGACCATATCATTGAGCAAATGCAAGAGTACAAAACTTTATTCTATTTCATTTTTTTCTTGATGATTTGATCATTTTACCGATGATTTGATGATCTGCATATATTGTCGTGCATGCACGAATATCGAATGGAAATATTCTGGGAAACGAGCTCATTATTTTAACTGAAAGGAAAATATTTTTGCTTTAAAACGCTGCTAATAAATACGCATTTTTGTTGACCTTTCAGCATTAAAAATAATAAGACATAAAAAGCATCAAAATTTTCAAAATAGACTTCAAAACTAAATCGAAATTAAGACAAATATGACCTAACACAAGTACGTGGATGCAAGCACATATATATATATATATATATATATATATATATATATATATATATATATATATATATATATATATATATATATATATATATATATATATATATATATATATATATATATATATATATATATATATATATATATATATATATATATATATATATATATATATATATATACTAGCTGTACCCTGCGTGCGTTGCAACGCTTTCAATTTGAATTTGAATTTTGTATTTAAGTGTGTAAATGACATTTGCGATTATGATTTGAAATGCAAATTTTATTTAATGGTGAAAAAAAGCAGTTAATTCTCTAGGATATCATTAGTGCATTTTCAAACAGACATGTATGGTGATGCACACGGAGCATGAAACATATTTTGGACAATGATCTGAAATAAGACTGGATCTATGGTGACTGTTATAAGTTTTACTGGCTCGATATTGGGTTGTTAAAATTTAAAGGATGGCCGAAACTAAAAAATAGTGAGCAATAACCCTTAAAAATAAAAAAACATAGAAGAAAACACACTAGAAATCAAGATGTCTTTGCAATGATTTTTCACATACCTGTTGCAGGTGGGAGACGACACACAATTTGGCTTAGCTGCAATAATTTAAAGAAAAACACAAGGAAAAGTCCAGAGTTCATTTTTTTTTGTTGTAGTTTATTACTGCAGATCACTTCATACCAATAAAATCGTTGGGGCATCAGAATCACAAGTATGTCCAGTTAGGGGTCACAAGGCATATTTTTCAACATTGATCATCTTTTCATCTCCTAGTAGCATCAGTGGCGGCTGGCAGTTGTCTCAGTCGACACATAAACATTTCGCTTCTGGAAGGGCGATCCAAAAATTACGATGTCGATAGATTGATTTTCGTTCTTGTCGAAAAAAAAAACCGCATCCTTGGGGAGTCGGCGGGCAGGTATTACGCCATTAAAAAGGGAGTGAAGTTCCTTCCCTCAAACAGAGAGAAAACCGAAGCAAACTAAACGCTCAGTACGCGAGCGAGGTGACTGAGAAAAATCAAAGTATCGAATAATCACTTAAATGTTCATGGCGAGGAAACAAAAACAAAACAAAATCACAGCCCGCAGAGGGGAACCACAGAGGGTCGGAGAAATATGACCGCCATATATTTAAAACAAAAATAAAACTCCGTCTCTCCAAAGAGAGGAGGGGGTGAAAATGAAAAACCCCTGTTAAGGGATTGTAAGATGGTGTTGACAACTAAATTTCGAATGTCTCCGCTCCCAGAAAATGGGCGGTATTTAAAGAAATAGCTAGAAGTGGAAGTTAAACTTCCTAAAAAGCCAAAAAAATCGAGCTTAAGGAGCGAACTGAACTGAGTTAACTAACTCCTTAAATTTAAGCATAATTAAATACTAACGGCGACCGTACCGTAACTACAAACATGTGTTGACATCAAAGGTCGCCGACAGCCTTCTTTCCAAGAAAAAGGAGTGTCTCAAGAATGTGCAAGGAGCCTCCTGGGGAAAGTGTCCTCATTGCGCTAACGCGTTAAGGGGCGAGAAGAAAAAGATGAAGACAATACAAACTGTATCTAAAAATATAAATTAAGTCGAAAAATAAGTATATTGATTAATAAAACGGGATATTTAGAAATTAGGCTGTGACTTAATGTCACATTATACCCACAGCCGGTGAAAAAAAATTTTGAAGAAATGAAATTTTTTTTTTTAAAATTAAATTTAAAAAAATTAGCAGAAAGGCCTAAAGTATTCGTAACCGAAAAGCATTAAATTTAACAATTTAACAACCTGCCACTAAAAATAATAAAATTAATAATTTAACAACCTGCCGCTCCAGTCCACCACATCAGCCTTAACAGAACATTCAGATGTTACATAACATTCGATCTCAAAAATTTTGACAGTAAATTGGTCTCAAGTAGAAATGCTGTGCCCCAACATAGTTACAATAGCAATCACAACACACAAACGGACAGTAACAGCTGTACATAGCTGATCTTGAATATTACAAAGTAAACAATCTTAATTGTTTGCTAAAAAGTAAAAAACACAATGTTCATTGTTTGAAAAAAACAACAACAAATCTTAATTGTTTACAAAAACAACAACAACAAAAACAATCTTAATTGTTTGCTAAACACTTTTGACCTACCCGATAGTCAAAATAAAGTGCACTTGACATTAAAAAAATTATCTCCACAGAAAATAAAATTACAGAGATAAAATGTGACTCAATGAGTATATAGATAACTCACTCAATAAATGTGAAAAAAAAATATGAGGTAATTCATTAACTCAAATGGTTCCTTATAAAAAGGAATGAAAAAAAAATTGATTTTGTTTGCTGAATTATGCTTATATAAAAAATTTGAGAATTGCAAACAAATGAAAACAAATCAGGCTAACATTGTAGACTGATGGTATTCCGAGTTTAAACGAATGAAAAAAAAAATTTGTACAACAAAGTTTTGTACAATTCAATTATTGAAAAAAATTAAAACCAATCAAATACGACTGATAATTTAGTATTCCGAGTTAAAACGACAAAAATTAGTATACAACCTATGAATTATGCATGGGTTCAGAAATCAAAGTCATTAGTGAGATCAATTAAGTGCACAAAAATTAACAAGTTAAAACTTAGAGAGATTTAAATTTAAAAAACAGACTTAAATTAATAGAAACGCCTAGGCAAAGACATTGAACTTAACACCTGCAAAAACTAAGTTAGAAATTACACCTTAAAAAAATCACAGACATATTTCTCACTAAAAAAATTGATCACATAAGTATGTTGAAACCATATGCATCATATTCTACACACAACTATGTATAACAAACACACACCAAAACAAAATTTATCTATAGACAAAATTTATAACAATGATCAAAAACGCTGCTTACCAATACTGGTAACTAATGATTACTTAAAGTGTCCATAAACAATGCCTATAAAGTATGCTTAAAAATGAAAATTCATGAATTCACATATTATGAATAAATATAAAAATGCTTGATGAACATAAAAATAAAAAAATTGATGAACATAAGAATAAAACCAGTTTGATGAACATAAAAATAACAAAAAGTGCTTGCAAGCAGACATAAACAAAATTAAAATCATCAACACTACAGATACAAAAAATTTTGTATCTAAAACACAGAGCTGTAGCCGTTTACTACATTCTGAGAATCCAAAAGTTATGTAATAAAACTTTATTCATTACATAAGAAAAGAAAAAAATTCTGTACAGGAGCAAGGATCAAAAAAAATGAAAAAAATTGGCATTCGAAATTTTGTGTCATCCTCAAAGTTAAATTAAGTGTTTACTAATGTTAAAAATGTCTAAAACATGACCTAACAATCATTAGAAAAAATGTAAAAGCTAGACAAGAACCAATTTGTATCATTTGTTCGTTTATAAAATTAGTGATTACTTAATCAATGTATTATTGATAATGAAAGATTTGATGATTATAACATATTATTACAACACAAATGAAAGCATGTTCTCAAACAAAGCAAAAAATGTTTAACCTCAAAAGACACTTAATTATTAGTTTAACATTAACAATGAAGGTAACATTGTGAAAGTTATGTACTTTAGTAATTATTAACATATGGATATTCAAAGGTTACGCAAAAGATTTTTCTCAAAGAGCATCAAAACAATTCAATTATTTAATAATTGACTCGAATCATTTTTTTTTTTGTATTTATTTCAAATTATTATTATATATATATATGTCATATATATCATCTGGTTCTTTGACCAGGGAATCATAATTGATCTTCTGGTTTCTTTGACCAGGAATACCTTCTGATCCATTTTTGATCAGGAAACTAAAATTAATAATTAACTTCTGGCTCTATTATGTCCAGGGAAAAGTAAAAGAAAAAAATTCTGGTTTAATTTACCAGCAAAAATCGTTGAGCTCAGGTATTACCCAGAGCAATCAGGACATATTTTATCCCAATTAGTTTAAAAAAATTAATCCCAAAAAATATTGATGCATCTGTATTACCAGACACGATTCAGGACAATAGATTTATCCCAAATATTCTTTTTTTTTTTTTTTTTTTTTTGTAATAATTCAAGTAAATATTAAATTTTCAGATACTCCAGTAAGAAAATCGTAACGTATTCCAACATAGAAGCCTAGCAAATCTTACATCAAAACATTGATTCACTGAAATTGAGAACATGACATAATAAAAAAATTGGGAAAGAGCCAAATTTGAGAACATTAGATAAAAAAATTTTGGAAAGAGAATTTTTTTTTTTTTTTTTTGAAAAATTGATAAAAATTGACCAAAAGAAAATATAAAAGGGAACTGCTCATCCTCCATCATTAGAAAAAAACCTTTCATTTTTGAATACATCATTCAATTAAGAGCAAATTAGTAAAAATTAGAAACGTTAAAAAGTTAGAAGAAATAAATTTATAAATGCAAAAGTCATTGATATTGTATAACAACTGCCACAAGACCCCGCTGTACCATGGATATGTAATGACCAGCATCACACACAACGATGCCCAAATAACACTCGTCACACACATATATCAATAAGTTAATTACAAAAATTATTATCAAAAAAAATTATTTGTTGAACCATAAGGATAAACCTTAGGGATAGTGATATTGTTAAACTTATCAGGCATAATTGCCAAATTAACATTAGTCCTGCGGGTTTGAATTGGGGGCATCTACCAAAAATATTTTATATTGATTAGTATCATTGAAAAAAACCTTTACATAAAAATATAGTATAAAATTACCATTACTACAACAATACCATATATTTTAAAAATTAAGTTTTAAGAAAAAATTGTATACAACAAACCACAATTAAAAATTGCCATAGTCAAAAGGAATTATGATATGACTCAAATGATTACATTGAATTATCTAACCATATGAAATATCTTGAAAAACAAGTACTAAATAATACTGACAATTAAATATTTAAAGAAGCATTAGAAATAAAACATTCATAAACCTGACTCATTTTAACCTGTGACCATGAATCTTATCATGAATTTTATGTGAACTAGTTAAATATTGAAAAAAACACATTTTAAAGACTGATATGAATACAAATTACTTATTATTACTAATGATTAGCATCAACAAATTACAATACTTTAAAATTAATATACCTAGTACTGCTATTCAAAATGAAATTATTCAAGAAGTGAACCTTAAGTTTAAATCAAAAAAATTAAAATTATAATCATTCAAATACATAAGAGCTGTGCGATTCTTACTCAACCAATATGGCATTTGTGTAAACATCAATAACATTGAACATCAATTTTAAATACTAAAATCAAATCCTATTTTAGATGATTTATGAAGAAATAGTTAACTGCATTTTCTCACTTAAAGTTATACTATTAATTAAAATAGTTACCATAATCAATATCACAAAACAATTGCATGAATCAACTACAGCATATAATAATTATTATTATTTTAAATCAACTCAAAAATCATACTTAACTTAATATATAAACACCAGCTTGAAGTCAAAATTAATCCTATATTTATTTATTATTTGCAGCAATTGAGCCCAACAATGTAGGTAATAAATGAAAACCTACTTTTTACATAAAGCATTACAGTACTGATTATTTTTTTTAGAAAAAAATGTAGGTAGCTAGAAATTTTGGTCAAAAATCAAAATCTTCAATCATTTAATGATTAAAACAACAAAATGCCAGGAATTAATTTCTTAAATCTTCAATTACTGTTAATCAAAAGAATTATTATATTAAACAAAATTAAAATTATATATATTAATTATAATTAAACCTTAAATCATTTTTAGAAAACAAAAAAATTTTGATAAACAAGTACCACAGCAATGTGGCTGGTCAACGGCGCCAAATGTTATAAATTTTGATGAACATAAAAATAAAAAATATTAGAAGAAAACACACTAGAAATCAAGATGTCTTTGCAATGATTTTTCACATACCTGTTGCAGGTGGGAGACGACACACAATTTGGCTTAGCTGCAATAATTTAAAGAAAAACACAAGGAAAAGTCCAGAGTTCATTTTTTTTTGTTGTAGTTTATTACTGCAGATCACTTCATACCAATAAAATCGTTGGGGCATCAGAATCACAAGTATGTCCAGTTAGGGGTCACAAGGCATATTTTTCAACATTGATCATCTTTTCATCTCCTAGTAGCATCAGTGGCGGCTGGCAGTTGTCTCAGTCGACACATAAACATTTCGCTTCTGGAAGGGCGATCCAAAAATTACGATGTCGATAGATTGATTTTCGTTCTTGTCGAAAAAAAAAACCGCATCCTTGGGGAGTCGGCGGGCAGGTATTACGCCATTAAAAAGGGAGTGAAGTTCCTTCCCTCAAACAGAGAGAAAACCGAAGCAAACTAAACGCTCAGTACGCGAGCGAGGTGACTGAGAAAAATCAAAGTATCGAATAATCACTTAAATGTTCATGGCGAGGAAACAAAAACAAAACAAAATCACAGCCCGCAGAGGGGAACCACAGAGGGTCGGAGAAATATGACCGCCATATATTTAAAACAAAAATAAAACTCCGTCTCTCCAAAGAGAGGAGGGGGTGAAAATGAAAAACCCCTGTTAAGGGATTGTAAGATGGTGTTGACAACTAAATTTCGAATGTCTCCGCTCCCAGAAAATGGGCGGTATTTAAAGAAATAGCTAGAAGTGGAAGTTAAACTTCCTAAAAAGCCAAAAGAATCGAGCTTAAGGAGCGAACTGAACTGAGTTAACTAACTCCTTAAATTTAAGCATAATTAAATACTAACGGCGACCGTACCGTAACTACAAACATGTGTTGACATCAAAGGTCGCCGACAGCCTTCTTTCCAAGAAAAAGGAGTGTCTCAAGAATGTGCAAGGAGCCTCCTGGGGAAAGTGTCCTCATTGCGCTAACGCGTTAAGGGGCGAGAAGAAAAAGATGAAGACAATACAAACTGTATCTAAAAATATAAATTAAGTCGAAAAATAAGTATATTGATTAATAAAACGGGATATTTAGAAATTAGGCTGTGACTTAATGTCACATTATACCCACAGCCGGTGAAAAAAAATTTTGAAGAAATGAAATTTTTTTTTTTAAAATTAAATTTAAAAAAATTAGCAGAAAGGCCTAAAGTATTCGTAACCGAAAAGCATTAAATTTAACAATTTAACAACCTGCCACTAAAAATAATAAAATTAATAATTTAACAACCTGCCGCTCCAGTCCACCACATCAGCCTTAACAGAACATTCAGATGTTACATAACATTCGATCTCAAAAATTTTGACAGTAAATTGGTCTCAAGTAGAAATGCTGTGCCCCAACATAGTTACAATAGCAATCACAACACACAAACGGACAGTAACAGCTGTACATAGCTGATCTTGAATATTACAAAGTAAACAATCTTAATTGTTTGCTAAAAAGTAAAAAACACAATGTTCATTGTTTGAAAAAAACAACAACAAATCTTAATTGTTTACAAAAACAACAACAACAAAAACAATCTTAATTGTTTGCTAAACACTTTTGACCTACCCGATAGTCAAAATAAAGTGCACTTGACATTAAAAAAATTATCTCCACAGAAAATAAAATTACAGAGATAAAATGTGACTCAATGAGTATATAGATAACTCACTCAATAAATGTGAAAAAAAAATATGAGGTAATTCATTAACTCAAATGGTTCCTTATAAAAAGGAATGAAAAAAAAATTGATTTTGTTTGCTGAATTATGCTTATATAAAAAATTTGAGAATTGCAAACAAATGAAAACAAATCAGGCTAACATTGTAGACTGATGGTATTCCGAGTTTAAACGAATGAAAAAAAAAATTTGTACAACAAAGTTTTGTACAATTCAATTATTGAAAAAAATTAAAACCAATCAAATACGACTGATAATTTAGTATTCCGAGTTAAAACGACAAAAATTAGTATACAACCTATGAATTATGCATGGGTTCAGAAATCAAAGTCATTAGTGAGATCAATTAAGTGCACAAAAATTAACAAGTTAAAACTTAGAGAGATTTAAATTTAAAAAACAGACTTAATAGAAACGCCTAGGCAAAGACATTGAACTTAACACCTGCAAAAATTAAGTTAGAAATTACACCTTAAAAAAATCACAGACATATTTCTCACTAAAAAAATTGATCACATAAGTATGTTGAAACCATATGCATCATATTCTACACACAACTATGTATAACAAACACACACCAAAACAAAATTTATCTATAGACAAAATTTATAACAATGATCAAAAACGCTGCTTACCAATACTGGTAACTAATGATTACTTAAAGTGTCCATAAACAATGCCTATAAAGTATGCTTAAAAATGAAAATTCATGAATTCACATATTATGAATAAATATAAAAATGCTTGATGAACATAAAAATAAAAAAATTGATGAACATAAGAATAAAACCAGTTTGATGAACATAAAAATAACAAAAAGTGCTTGCAAGCAGACATAAACAAAATTAAAATCATCAACACTACAGATACAAAAAATTTTGTATCTAAAACACAGAGCTGTAGCCGTTTACTACATTCTGAGAATCCTAAAGTTATGTAATAAAACTTTATTCATTACATAAGAAAAGAAAAAAATTCTGTACAGGAGCAAGGATCAAAAAAAATGAAAAAAATTGGCATTCGAAATTTTGTGTCATCCTCAAAGTTAAATTAAGTGTTTACTAATGTTAAAAATGTCTAAAACATGACCTAACAATCATTAGAAAAAATGTAAAAGCTAGACAAGAACCAATTTGTATCATTTGTTCGTTTATAAAATTAGTGATTACTTAATCAATGTATTATTGATAATGAAAGATTTGATGATTATAACATATTATTACAACACAAATGAAAGCATGTTCTCAAACAAAGCAAAAAATGTTTAACCTCAAAAGACACTTAATTATTAGTTTAACATTAACAATGAAGGTAACATTGTGAAAGTTATGTACTTTAGTAATTATTAACATATGGATATTCAAAGGTTACGCAAAAGATTTTTCTCAAAGAGCATCAAAACAATTCAATTATTTAATAATTGACTCGAATCATTTTTTTTTTGTATTTATTTCAAATTATTATTATATATATATATGTCATATATATCATCTGGTTCTTTGACCAGGGAATCATAATTGATCTTCTGGTTTCTTTGACCAGGAATACCTTCTGATCCATTTTTGATCAGGAAACTAAAATTAATAATTAACTTCTGGCTCTATTATGTCCAGGGAAAAGTAAAAGAAAAAAATTCTGGTTTAATTTACCAGCAAAAATCGTTGAGCTCAGGTATTACCCAGAGCAATCAGGACATATTTTATCCCAATTAGTTTAAAAAAATTAATCCCAAAAAATATTGATGCATCTGTATTACCAGACACGATTCAGGACAATAGATTTATCCCAAATATTCTTTTTTTTTTTTTTTTTTTTTTTTTTGTAATAATTCAAGTAAATATTAAATTTTCAGATACTCCAGTAAGAAAATCGTAACGTATTCCAACATAGAAGCCTAGCAAATCTTACATCAAAACATTGATTCACTGAAATTGAGAACATGACATAATAAAAAAATTGGGAAAGAGCCAAATTTGAGAACATTAGATAAAAAAATTTTGGAAAGAGAATTTTTTTTTTTTTTTTTGAAAAATTGATAAAAATTGACCAAAAGAAAATATAAAAGGGAACTGCTCATCCTCCATCATTAGAAAAAAACCTTTCATTTTTGAATACATCATTCAATTAAGAGCAAATTAGTAAAAATTAGAAACGTTAAAAAGTTAGAAGAAATAAATTTATAAATGCAAAAGTCATTGATATTGTATAACAACTGCCACAAGACCCCGCTGTACCATGGATATGTAATGACCAGCATCACACACAACGATGCCCAAATAACACTCGTCACACACATATATCAATAAGTTAATTACAAAAATTATTATCAAAAAAAATTATTTGTTGAACCATAAGGATAAACCTTAGGGATAGTGATATTGTTAAACTTATCAGGCATAATTGCCAAATTAACATTAGTCCTGCGGGTTTGAATTGGGGGCATCTACCAAAAATATTTTATATTGATTAGTATCATTGAAAAAAACCTTTACATAAAAATATAGTATAAAATTACCATTACTACAACAATACCATATATTTTAAAAATTAAGTTTTAAGAAAAAATTGTATACAACAAACCACAATTAAAAATTGCCATAGTCAAAAGGAATTATGATATGACTCAAATGATTACATTGAATTATCTAACCATATGAAATATCTTGAAAAACAAGTACTAAATAATACTGACAATTAAATATTTAAAGAAGCATTAGAAATAAAACATTCATAAACCTGACTCATTTTAACCTGTGACCATGAATCTTATCATGAATTTTATGTGAACTAGTTAAATATTGAAAAAAACACATTTTAAAGACTGATATGAATACAAATTACTTATTATTACTAATGATTAGCATCAACAAATTACAATACTTTAAAATTAATATACCTAGTACTGCTATTCAAAATGAAATTATTCAAGAAGTGAACCTTAAGTTTAAATCAAAAAAATTAAAATTATAATCATTCAAATACATAAGAGCTGTGCGATTCTTACTCAACCAATATGGCATTTGTGTAAACATCAATAACATTGAACATCAATTTTAAATACTAAAATCAAATCCTATTTTAGATGATTTATGAAGAAATAGTTAACTGCATTTTCTCACTTAAAGTTATACTATTAATTAAAATAGTTACCATAATCAATATCACAAAACAATTGCATGAATCAACTACAGCATATAATAATTATTATTATTTTAAATCAACTCAAAAATCATACTTAACTTAATATATAAACACCAGCTTGAAGTCAAAATTAATCCTATATTTATTTATTATTTGCAGCAATTGAGCCCAACAATGTAGGTAATAAATGAAAACCTACTTTTTACATAAAGCATTACAGTACTGATTATTTTTTTTAGAAAAAAATGTAGGTAGCTAGAAATTTTGGTCAAAAATCAAAATCTTCAATCATTTAATGATTAAAACAACAAAATGCCAGGAATTAATTTCTTAAATCTTCAATTACTGTTAATCAAAAGAATTATTATATTAAACAAAATTAAAATTATATATATTAATTATAATTAAACCTTAAATCATTTTTAGAAAACAAAAAAATTTTGATAAACAAGTACCACAGCAATGTGGCTGGTCAACGGCGCCAAATGTTATAAATTTTGATGAACATAAAAATAAAAAATATTAGAAGAAAACACACTAGAAATCAAGATGTCTTTGCAATGATTTTTCACATACCTGTTGCAGGTGGGAGACGACACACAATTTGGCTTAGCTGCAATAATTTAAAGAAAAACACAAGGAAAAGTCCAGAGTTCATTTTTTTTTGTTGTAGTTTATTACTGCAGATCACTTCATACCAATAAAATCGTTGGGGCATCAGAATCACAAGTATGTCCAGTTAGGGGTCACAAGGCATATTTTTCAACATTGATCATCTTTTCATCTCCTAGTAGCATCAGTGGCGGCTGGCAGTTGTCTCAGTCGACACATAAACATTTCGCTTCTGGAAGGGCGATCCAAAAATTACGATGTCGATAGATTGATTTTCGTTCTTGTCGAAAAAAAAAACCGCATCCTTGGGGAGTCGGCGGGCAGGTATTACGCCATTAAAAAGGGAGTGAAGTTCCTTCCCTCAAACAGAGAGAAAACCGAAGCAAACTAAACGCTCAGTACGCGAGCGAGGTGACTGAGAAAAATCAAAGTATCGAATAATCACTTAAATGTTCATGGCGAGGAAACAAAAACAAAACAAAATCACAGCCCGCAGAGGGGAACCACAGAGGGTCGGAGAAATATGACCGCCATATATTTAAAACAAAAATAAAACTCCGTCTCTCCAAAGAGAGGAGGGGGTGAAAATGAAAAACCCCTGTTAAGGGATTGTAAGATGGTGTTGACAACTAAATTTCGAATGTCTCCGCTCCCAGAAAATGGGCGGTATTTAAAGAAATAGCTAGAAGTGGAAGTTAAACTTCCTAAAAAGCCAAAAGAATCGAGCTTAAGGAGCGAACTGAACTGAGTTAACTAACTCCTTAAATTTAAGCATAATTAAATACTAACGGCGACCGTACCGTAACTACAAACATGTGTTGACATCAAAGGTCGCCGACAGCCTTCTTTCCAAGAAAAAGGAGTGTCTCAAGAATGTGCAAGGAGCCTCCTGGGGAAAGTGTCCTCATTGCGCTAACGCGTTAAGGGGCGAGAAGAAAAAGATGAAGACAATACAAACTGTATCTAAAAATATAAATTAAGTCGAAAAATAAGTATATTGATTAATAAAACGGGATATTTAGAAATTAGGCTGTGACTTAATGTCACAGTGACATCAAGAATTTCTGCTGATATCTGATCAGTTTTAGAAGGTGGTTTTTTTTTCAATAAGCCAAATTAGAATGTGTGCCTGAGGCAATCCTCGTTTTTGCCATTCAATAGAGTACACCCAACACCGTGTCTCTCTAAAAACATGACGCTTCACAATGAAATCAAGTAAAGATTATCATTTTTGTTTGAACACACGTGCTGTAATATCATGACGATCCGATGATGATTGTCCTGGTAACAAAATATCTCTAATTTCAACCCAAGCAGAATTGCCCGTAAATGTAATAAATAAATCTAGGAGCCCATATGCGAGAACATATGTCATTGCATCCTGTGAGTATTCATACATGTGCCTTGGAGTCCAAGGCACATGTATGAATACTCAGACATGTATGAATACTACATTTGCAGGGAGTCCAAGTTTTTCTCCCTGCAAATGTAGTTGGCAATATAATCATTTCCCCCACATCATTAGGATTAACGTTACCATCATTAATTATTGCATCCCGTAAATGAATGCATTCTTCTGAACGTAATTTGGTTTGATTTAATTTAATATACAGTAGGCGTTCAGTTTCAATTTTCGCATACATATCGACAATGTATTGATGAACTAATTGTCGACATTTTAAAGTTACAGCGTTTTGGCAATCATTAATCTATATGCATAAAAACTTATTGCACTTGCTTTCTTATTGGTTTTCTCGCCTGTTTGCGGACTTCTTAATTTTATGTTAAAATAATATCCCTCCTCTCCTCACCAAAATAAAATAGGATATTGCAATGCATCATATGATCGATACGTTTCTGAGAACTCTTTGAACGTCACGAATTCTGCGATGAAGAACTGTATCGCGGGAGGTAAATTCTTCGCCAACTATAACAATAGCCACTTCATCCAATGTTGGCGCATTGTATTTTTCTTTGTGGTGGCCTACAGGTGTTTTTTCAGCTCTAATAACAACTTTGTAAATATCGGATGACATTTAGTCTAGGGCAATTGTGAACAGCCTAACTAACTGATTATGTTGATCGAAAAATTTTTGTAATACGGTAACAATTTTTCGTTTAGTGCCATTGTTTACCTGACAACGTTGATTGACTTGATCATTTGTGTTATCCATGAAATAAATTTGTAGAAATTTATGATCTGCGTTAGGCATTGAAAGAAGTGATCCTTGCACGATGATAAATTTGGCCTTGCACTTTGAATGTTGGGATGTAATTCTCGTTCAGGATACGTGTAGCACCGAATAAAGTCATTTAGAAACACGAATTGTACCGGCGTATATGCGCCAAAAAATGTTTCGATTGGTTTGTTTGACCTGATACGAAGGTTGATAATGTCTCGGCAGGCGACGTAAAATCTTGTAGTTTCTGTATGCTTCTAGAACAGCAAATTTCAGCTGTTTCATTTTTAAATTTGAGAGCATTACAAAACATACATAATTGATATATTTCTCCGATGATGACACTTGGGGGAAGACTATAGTTTGTTGTCGGATCATAGTGAAATGCACTGAAATTCAAATCAGAGTATTGGCAGCGTCTGAATAGCGAAATGCGTTCTCGGTCGGTTTTCATTCTTGCTTCCCGTTGCTCTGATGTTTCCGACGAACGGGCTTGTGTAGTTCGTAGTTGATTTGTTGACAGTCTTCTTTCCTGTTGCTCAGACGTTTCTAAGGAACGGGCAAAAGCATTCTGTTCTCGATTAGTTTCAAGTCTTTTTCCCGTTGCTCCGATGTTTCTGAAACACGGGTAGTTCTCTTTTTGCGCGTTTGAGATGTCGACCGACTAAGAGCGATTTGCTTAGGCGGCATATTTTTGCAAATATTCTTTCTGACAACGAAAAAGAAATGTAAAAGTTGGCAGTGGTCGCAAATTTGCTAAATCGAAATATCACATACATATTTTAAATAATAAAAAGAGCAATAAAAATGAGATGAATAAGAAATATGAAAATTATAAGATTTAAAACAAAAATCAATTTTATAAATGAAAGAAATAAAATGGATGAATTCGAAAACTTTGCATAAATAAACAAACAAACTAATAGTTTTCAAATGACAACTGTCACAGCACTGAAATCTTCGAAAAGTATATTTAATTTTGCTAACCTAAAATTACGTACTAAATATAAATATTTCTGAAAACGTGCAATTTGAATGAAATTTGCTTTTGTCTTTATATTTATTAAACAGTTTTCACAGTACTGAATCCGTGATACGACCAACAATTAAGAAATCTATTCTCGTTGATTTTACTTGCTTGTGCTCACCTGACATAAAGAAAAGCGCGAATTAAAAATTAAAGTATATGCAATTTACTTTAATTTACTTTTCTAAATGAATAGAGTTATAAGATAGAAAATATCACTGTTGTTATCTTCAAGATATTTGAAAATTGAATCGTTTATAGCAAAATTTAAAACAATGGCTAGCTTTTAACCAATCAGAAAATTCCATTTCGACTTTCACTGATATCGCTGGAACGGTTTATCGCACGGGATAAAAAGTATCCTATGTCCTTCTCCTGGCTCTAAACTACCTCCCTGCCAATTTTCAGCTAAATCGGTTCAGCCGTTCTTGAGTTATAAGTGAAGTAACTAACACGACTTTCTTTTATATATATAGATATATATATATATATATATATATATATATACCTACTTATAAAGATGAAAAATGTATTTATCTATTTCAAAGTTATATCTAAAATATTCAAGCTCTTAAAATATTGTAGCTTCTACAGTTTTGGTAAAGAAATTTTATCGATGCAAACAGTTGTTTTCTGCATAAACATCAAAGCTTCAATCCTTTGTTAAAAATCTGAAATAGTAAGCAAAAAAGTAATTTGTCTTCATAAAAAAAGCTTATGTAACACTTTTATTCAAATGGGAAATACGTTTTCACCTGAGGCAGACGTGTAATTATTATGTCTGTGAAGGTAAAATGTTTTGGCGCTTTTTCCCTCAGATATTTGAGATACAAAACGTATAAAACTAAAGCCAAATATTAAAAATGCTTTCAACAGGAAATTTCGCATAAAAGCTCATTATGTATTAAAAGAATTTTACACAGTAGATATGAACAGATTCATCTTGTATTCAAGTGATTCTAGAAAATCTTTGTGAATGATGAACTAAAAGATAAGTTAGTAAGCAAGTAAATTTTTATAGTCCATAACCGAATTACAAGGTATTGATTTACCATTTTTTTTTTGGAATATCAGTGCTAAAATTCATGTACTTTAAGATAAGTCCATTGATCTAAATACATAAAAATATCTGTCTGTTTGTTCTTTATAGACTCTTAAGCCATCGGTCTGAGAGCGATGTAATCTAGAAATATTCGTAGTAAAATATTCCCGATGGAATATTCTACTATGGATCGTTCGAGCAGAATGAGCGAAAAACGAAATGGAATTTTCTGATTGGTTTACGTTAGCCATTAATTAAATTATAGACGATTATTTTAAATAAAATATTTTAACAATGTTATCAACTGACTTATATCTCTGTTTGATAAAAAAAAGTTTAAGCATGTAATTTTTCAACGGTAATTTAAATTAAAAAAGAATTAGTTATGTATTGAAAAGTAAATTGAACGGAAAAGTTATACGAATTCGTTTAAGAGAAACGTATGTCATTATGGACGAAAATGATGTTTAATTAATTTAGGTAATCGATGAACATTGAAATAAAAAGAGATAACTTTCGAACTAAAAAACAAAATAAATGGAGAAAAGATACTTATCGTTTTGGGGAACCGAAAAAATCGCGCTATTTATTATTTTTGACACCAATATAGATGCATTAATTGAAATTAAGAAAAAGCTAAGTGCTGAGAAACTAAGTTAATGGAGAAAGGGTTCGAATTCATTTCGGAGAATTGTAGAATGACATCTGATTGACACTGGTCATTCAGGTATCAGTAGGGCAGATTTGTCGGCCATTCTTTCAGGACCACCATATCAGTTGTTCCCACACAGTAAGGACTGATAGTACAGAAAATGAAAGAACATCCATGCCTTGTCCGGGATTCGAAAACGGTACCTTTCTGATGTGAGGTCAACTCCGTTTTTCCAGGAAAGTTTTGCAATAGCATCATGACAAGTGATGCTGAATACAGTTAACATCTACTTTGATGAGATAAACTACAAAAAACGTTTCGTTCATGTTTCGTTTAATTTAAAAACGGAAAGCCTTCCGAAATATAAATAATAAATAAAAACTGATATTAATTCAGCTTTATTGATTGGGTCAATATGTACTACGCTTCAGTTTTGGGAATGATTTCGATGAGTTGTTCATTACGGATTTATAATTTTGTTGTTTAGTACTGTTGGTTGGTTGATTGGTTCAAATGCCACTTGCCACACGGGCAAGCCTGCTTGGTGAAACCGAGCAAATTTAAGGCGGAGTGTGCGATTCTTGTTTTTCAGTGGCGCCATCTATGGCCAAGAATTCGACTTCTGCCACATCATACGTCACATCTGTTTATAAGGCGAACCCATTCATACATCCACAGATCGTAATTTTGACCTGAATCAGAGAACGATCGATCTCCAATCCAATACCCCCAGAGGTTTTGATTTGCTATGGGAACATAGAGGACTTTGCGACTCGACAGAATTTTAACTTGCATCAGTCACCAATTATACGAGGAGTCTTCGGCCGGCTCTGGTTCGAACCCACGAACTCTCGGACATGCGCCCTATCGGTTCAGTACTGTAAATCTATAATAATAAAATGAAGAGTTTGCGTGTGTCTGTGTATCTTTCTCATAATTAGTTCATGCCCACCAGATTGACACTGGTCATTCAGGTGGTTCCTTGGGGTATTCATCCACTTTTCCTTCGAGGCTAATATCTTCCTTACCTGTACTATGCATGATTCTGTATCGCCTTACGAGATCATCGCCAACAAAACCAATTATTTTTATTTTTTGAAGTGCCGGATGCTATTTAGGCAAAGTATGAAATAATCGTTCTGATGAGGTTATTATGTAAATGATGCGCATGTTACTGTGAATGACCGAAATCGGAGGTTGCTGTCTTTCACCGGTGAATGTTGACAATCAAATTAGTCGCTTTGGTGAATGTCCGAAATATTTATTACATCTGATTTGATATTAATTTATTCGTGGATATAATTACATTTATTCGATATTTTAATACTTACTGACGATAGATTAGAACAAACATCAGTGTTAGGAGTATCGGGCAAATATATACCGGGCAATGGCACTTGACCTTAAAAAAACATCACTGTAGGATATACCGGGAAAATGTATACCGGGCAATGGCACTTAACCAGTCCTAGTATGACTAGACCTTTGGTAAATGTCTGAAATATATACTACGTCTAGTGCCACTTTTGCTATAGCTTAAATATTTAAAAAAATTAAACAAAGCGTTTGAATCAAATTTAAATTGATAACGAAATTATTGCTTTAAAATTAAAAAAATAATAATAAAAACTGCGCCAGATAAGAGTAATTGAAGTAGTTGCTTTATGCAGCGCATGTGTGGAAAAAAATTAAAAAAAATTATCCAGGTGCATCTAAAAGTGGATGAATATCCCAAGACACCCATTCAGGTATAAGTTGGGCAGATTTGCTCACCATTCTTCAGGGGCACCATATTTGTTTATGACTTTATTTTTTTAATGCCTCTCCATAGCGTGTAGAAATACATTTCACCCTAATTTGCCCCTCTCGGCTACTGTGGTTTTTCTCGTTCTGCTTTTCATCTTTTTCTCTTTTTCGGCTACTGTTTTTTTTCTAGTTTTGTTTTCTCACCTTTATTTTTCTATTTTTTTGTTTACGTTTTTATTTCTCATCACTTTTGACTTCTCTCATTCACGCCTGGCAAGTCTTGAGAATGGGCACCTATTTTTTGAATGTGTGAAATATGTCAACTGTTATTTGTAATTTTTTGAAGTGAAAGAAGTTTTTCATCAAGTAATATCTTACTGCTTCAGTTTAATGAGATTACCTATTTAGTATGTGCTTTATATTAATTATTCTCTATTCAAACTCTCCCTATTCTCTTTTAATTATTCTCCATTAAACTCTATTGAAACTTTAAAAAAGTATTAAAATAAACAGGAAAGTATACATTTGATTTTTGATATGGTCCAGAATTCAGAAAATAACTATTATGTTATAAATTCTCGTAATGTTATAAATTATGTAATGAATTGAAGTTATATTCCTATTTTACGATTTTTCTTTCGAAATAAAGTGATATAAATGACTTTGTATTTGCAAGAGAAAAGAGAATTTTTCATACAGCTCAAATGTGAAAAAAAAGAGTTAGACAAAAATATGTTCAAGTAAAGGACATAAATAAAAATTATTACCAACACCACAAACTATTTATTCTACTCCAGCTCTCAAGAACTATGAAACATTCTTTTGCTAGTCTTATTCTTTGCAAAAGTAAAACTACTATTTTTTTCGAAAGGATTTCGTTTTGAAAATACGCGTTCGATTTTTGTATCTTAGATCATATTTTATCATTTCAACGAGTAACTTAAGGAATCACTGATGTTATGTGGAGCAGAATACCGCCTATTAAATTTAAATTTATATAAAAGGGTTTTTTATCTAAATTTATTTTACAAAAAGATTTGGTATGGTTCCTTATATGGTTTACAGAAGAAATTTTATTTTTTTGGAGATTTTATTTTAATTAGTTATTATTATTATTTTTACTTAATTTTAACAAAATGTATACTGTAAAAAAATCATAGTAAAAATAAAATCATGGTAAAAATTAACGGTTATCAGATTGCCGGTGCTTTCTACCGTAAAATTTTAAGGAAATAAAAATCCGATATATCGTAATTTTTATCGTAATATTTACTTTAAAATCCTTTAATCACTGTTATTAAATAACTATTACTGGAAAAAGTATTACTGTAATATTTATTTTAAAAGCTTTGAATTACTGTAATTAAAAAAATATTACTGGAAAAATTATTACTGTAATATTTTCTTAAAATCTTCGAATTACTGTAATTAAATAAATATTAATGGAAAAATTATGTTTTAAAATTTTACAGTAATACGGTATACATTTGATTCTTTATATGGTTCAGAATTCGGAAAACAACAAAAATATTAGAGTAATATTCCTATTTCCAGTTTTTTTCCTTTTGAAATAAAGTGATATAAATGACTTCGTATTTACAAGAGAAAAGAATTTATCATACAGTTTAAATACGAAAAAAAAAGAGTTAAACAAAATTATGTTCATGTAAAAGACAGAAATAAAAATTATTACCATCACCGCAAACTATTTATTCTGCTCCGATTCCGAAAAAACTATGGAAAATGATTTTGAGAGTCTTATTCTTTGCGAAAGCGAAACTACTATTTTTCTCAAAAGGATTTCGTTTTGAAAATATTGCGTTCGCTTTGTGTGTCTTGGATCATATTTTATCATTTCAACGAGTAACTTAAGGAATCACCGATGTTATGAAATGTAAGAGCAGCATATCGCCTCTTTAATTTAAATTTATATGTAAGGATCTTTTATTAAAAAAATTCTCTACGAAAATATTCTGTTTGTTTCCACAGATAAAAGGAAATTTAGTTTTTGGAGAACTTATTTTGCCTAGTTATTATTAATATTTTTTTTTATAATTTTGGCAAAATATATACTGAAAAAAATTTCGATAAAAAGTACTGAAGCTCGGTACCATACATGGCAATGCTTTTACTTACTTGTAACAAAATTGAAAGTTCGTTGCATTTTAAATTTAATACTCTTATTTGCTTTTTCGTTACTTTTTTTGGGAAAAAGTACAAGTATTTGTAACGAGAATGTCGAAGCAATCGTAACTTTTTTCTGAAGTTTTTTAAACATTTTCCTTTTCAAAAATTTTTTTTTTTGATTTTTAAATATTTTAAAAATTTATATATTTAGCGTAATTTTTGTTCGTTACTCTTGCTAGCACTCTTAAGTACTTACACTCTTACTTCGTATTTTTTAAAAGTAACGCTCCTATGTATCCTCGGTACCATAAAATTTCCCAGAACAAAAAAATCCGATGTACTGTAATCTTTACAGTAATATTCATTTAATTACTGTGATTTAAAGATTTCAAATATGGTAAAAAATTTACTGTCGAAATGGATTTTAAGAATTTTGCCATTAGAGTGCCAGTACTTTGTAACGTAATTTGATGGGGAATTTTTTTGCAGTGTATTTTTTGTCATCTTGAGTGGAGCAAAGCATAAGTTTCTAAGAAAGAATTTTTAATATTTAAAAAAAATATTAGCCGCAATCAAAGTAAATAACTATTTTGAATGAATGAAGGAAAAAAAGAAATAACTATAAAGGATGATTGCATTCCTTTACTTATTATAATATTATTTTTACTTTGCAGTACATGACAGAACAAATATGTGTTCAAATAGTTTTAAAAAAATGATTAAACTTTTGCCCGCTAAAACAGTCTATACAGAATGTACTTTATTCGTGTTGATAAATATCTATTTAAAAATTTTCATGCTTGTTAAATGCAATACACTAAAAATATAGGGCCATCCACATAAAATTTCACGGGCCATCGGTATTTTCGTGTAACTATAAACACTGTAATTGTTCACACTTTGAAAAAAATATAAATGAAAGCTCTTTAAATTTACAGTTTTATAAAAGCAGGTGGGTAGGTTATGCAAAACCGTAAAATGTACGAAGTAAATTCGTAGTTTAAACTGTTCTTTACCATACAAGAACAAACTTTTTCCGTAAAAATTTACGAAGAACAAATTCCGTCAGCAGACTAGCTATTTACCGTAACAATGAATAAATAAGTTCTTAAAACAAAAATAAATCTATTATTTCAAAAGACTTTTCTTATATGGGAATAGTTTCTCTATGTGAAAGTTACGAAGTAAATCTGTACTCGCACCAGATGTGAATATTTTATGTAGGCAGATTTTGTATCAAAGAATTATTGATGGGACTTCAACCTGTGTCCTTTAATTGAGAGGCACGTGCTCTCTCTCACCTGATCCACTGCGGTTCATGTGTTTTATTACGAAGAAATTTTGTTAGTGAGAACTTCCTTTCTATAGTATATCAATATGACTAAGTATACTATTTATACTATATATTATACTAAGTATACTATTTATACTATATATTATACTAAGTATACTATTTATACTATGTATTATACCATTATACAAAGTATACTATTTATACTATGAATTACACTATCATACTAAGTATACTAGTTATACTATATATTATATTATTATACTATATATTATACCATAATATTAAGTATACTATTTATACTGTATATTATAATATTATACTAAGTATACTATTTATACTATATATTATACTATTATACTAAGTATACTATTTATACTATATATTATACTATTATACTAAGTATACTAATATACTAGTTATGCTATATATTATACTATTACACTAAGTATACTATTATACTAAGTATACTATTTATACCATATATTACACTATTATACTAAGTATACTATTCATTTTTTATATTATACTATTATACCAAGTATACTATTTATGCTATATATTATACTATCATACTAAGCATACTATTTATACTTAGTATGCTGTTTATACTAAGTATTTATACTATGTTCAAAACCGTAAAGTAATAACTGAAAAGTAAGAGCAAGCTTAGAAAATAATTGTAGAGTGAATGTAGAAAATGTAAAGTTATATTACGGAACACAAAACTGCAAAGTAAAAACTAGAATTTCAACTGTTTAATCCGTTTGTAATTAGGGTAAAAACAGAGTGAATCTATCAAAACGCCTTCAAACCGTTAAATAAGCGTAGAAATTCCGTAAAAACAAAGTTTATTTTTTTACAGTGTACGTCTAATCTGAAATAACTGAGCAAACGCAGTTTATTCTGATTCATGGGCATGCACAGTATGGGGAATCTGTGTCATGGATATGCGTGAGGAAAGGAATCTACGACGCGAGCAATATCAGTTAGAACATACCTAAGTAATATATATACTTGAATGTGTGGAAAGGAAAATTGCTAAATCTCTCTAATATCTTAATTATTTTAAAAACGAGGGAATAAAAAACTTTAAACATTTTAACATTAAACAACGTAATTCAGAGAAAAAAAAATTAACAAAAATGACATCATTTCATTACATTAAAACATTTAAAACCTGGTTTGCTATGCCGAAAACCTTGCAGATCGTATAGTGATATCTCATTGTGAGTCAAATATTGTCCATTATTTTTTTTTCTCTTCTTTTACTTATTTAAAATTAATGAAAGAAAAAATATTGTGTAGCAAAAATAATCGTTTTTATCTGCTGTAGTTGAATTTACAATACTTAAATGTGAGTAAACAAAATGTATACAGGCATGCAATCGCAGTCAAAATATGATATATTTTAAGGATTTCCCAAAATTACAAATTCTTTTGTTTTCTTACAAATTTACAAGCAAATAAGACGAAAAGTTACTTCTTTAAGTTGTGAAATTCAGTGACTTCATTAAACAAAACTTATTTAAATTTCAGCATTTTCAGACAAAACTTCACGGTCTCAAACTCATTCACATTTGTTGTTAGATTTATTTTACTGTAAGCCGTTACAATAATAAAAAACAAACATTACTTCATCTTACTTATACTTTACTTCATCATATTTTCTTATTTATCAAAATGAAGTGAATTAACTTATTTAGCTTTTAATAGAAAACTATCTCAAAGCAGAAAGCGGAAAAATACAATGACGGAAGAAAATAAATTACTAGAATAAGAACACTTGTAATACTGATAAAAAAGAACTTCATATTATGAAGCTTTACGGGGCGGAAAAGATAGGAACATCTCATTTCTCAAGACCTCGGAACTAACAATAGATGAACATCCACCAAATTCCAAGATGTTTCTTTTGTTTTTGAAGAACTGTCTGATTCATAACTTATTATTTTTGTTTTCTTTCTGATGATCTTGCGTTTCTTTGACATTCCACGAAAGAACAAAATATTCTCAGAAAGAAAAAATCATCTGACCTGTGGCATCAAAAGACATTGCAATTTCCTTCTTAACGGGAAGAAACATAGATATGAAACTTTACTTTTCTTAATTATAACGCTTTATCATTCATAATTAGAATTAATTAAATAACCATTAAGTAACAACCTCGGAATTTCATGATATTATTTTTGTTTCTGAAGAGCTGTCTGATTTATAACTTATTAACTTCCTTTGTTAATGTAATTTGGTTTTTTACTTATTTCATGAAAAGGGAAATTTGTTCAGTAAATTCTTATAAAATAGCAGTTTAATTTTACCTAGTTCAAAAAGTTTGCAAGTTCTTTTTAAATTAATTGAAGCGTTAGGAAAAACGGTTCAATGTCGAAAAACTTTACTGCATTTTATTAACCGATGTAAATTGAACAATTTCCGTTCAAACTGAATTATAAAACTAAATAACAAAATTTAAGATGGTTTAATTTGCATGATTAAACTTAATACCACATTAAGATCGTAAAAATTATTTGATAATCATTATGCAGTGTACTCAGTAGGTATAAATGCAGAAGATGATGTATAGGGCGAATAACTTAGTAATTCATTGATCAAGTTTCCTCTGTGAGCTATCATAGATTGGCAACATTGATGTAGTACAGCGTTCAAAATGAAAAACGGACCATCCTGAATAACTTTTTATCTTATGATTGGATCTTCATGTTCTAGGACTCAATCTTAAAGGTTCAAGAGGGTGACAGCAAATAAGCTAATTAATCACTGTAGACGATATTTTTAGCTACGAAATCAGACACAAAAACGTATTTTCTCTGAATAAACAGACCTTTTTTTCTGACGGATTTGGATTTCTAGATCCCAAAGTATAGGGGGTAGTCGCAGTTTGGGAAATATGGTCCTAATAGTTAATAAATTGGTTAGCGAAATCGGTTAAATACTTTTTGAGAGAGCATCTGATTTTTTTGAAGTTTAATTTCGCAGGAACTATTCGACCAAGTTTATTCAAATTTCGTCTTCGAAGCTCTCTCCTGATCAAACTATGGGGACCATATTTCCCAGATTGTGGCTACCTCCTATATTTTGGGGGTCAGAAAGCCGAATCCGTAGAAAAAGGGTATGCTTATTCAGAGAAAGTATGTTTTGCGTCTGATTTGGTATCTTAAAACATCGTCTGCACTAATTAATTAGCATATTTGAGGTTATCCTCTCGAATCATTACGATGGAGTCCTAGAGCGTTAAGATCTGATCATTAGATTAAAGGTTGTTTATGTTGGTTAGTTGTTTTTGGTGCACTGTACATTTCCATGTGCAGTTTCATAGTCATATCGTGAACATGACATGTCCACGCTTCCCCATTCAACATTCAATTGACAAAACATGTTTTTTCGCCATTACAAATTTAACACTTTTGATGGCATTTACTTCATAAATTAGAATAATTTCGAAGAATGTACTTTTGCAAATAGGGGTTAGAATCTCAAGTAAAAAACTTAGCACAAAACCTTTATATTAATCCATTTTTTAAGAGTTTTCAGACAATTTTAAGGGACTGTTTTTGCAAGTTTGTTAAGAGAATATAATTCGAAATAAATAAATTAAAAACGAAAGCAAAGTTAATAATAAATATCTTCTTTTTTTGTCAGGCATTAAACTAAATAGAACATCAGCAAACAGCTCCGTCTTCTCCTTTGAGAGTTGGATGGAGTCCTAGAACAGAGGCCAAGTCCTTAGTTTTTTACTTGGGCCATTTCATCATCAAGTTGAAGCGGAAGTTTTCATAATTGATTTTACTCCCGGAAACTGATTGTTTTGCAAAATTGCTGATTCTTTGATTAATTGCTGATTGAACTGATTCTTTGTCAAAAAAGGCTACCAAAACTGCTCAAATCAAGGATAAAAAAAAATTCTTTCTATACTGGTTAACGGTAAATTAAAAAATCTATTAGAGGCTAATTGGGCTTATATGAAAAAAGAATCAAAAACCTCTCTTCTTCTTCCAATAATTAAAGCGAACTTGTTTATTTTACCGCTTTTCTCTCCCGTTAGCTACAAAATTGCTAGCATCCTATTCTCACTATAAGAGTACTAATTCGGAGACGTAGTGCACATATGCTACCACAATCACGTCAATCATTGGACTTATATGAAATACTAGTTAAAAGCCCCCCTTCTTATTCTAATCCTTAAAGTGAATAATTTTATTATAATCCTTTTATTATACACTTGCAATAAATGGTGGCCTTTGAGCTATGGTGGCTTAGGGGATAGAGCTTTCGCTTTTCAATGAAGGGAACCGGGTTCGAATCTAAGCGATGGCTGGTAGATATGAAATCTGCTCTGGGGTTGCAACGAACCTAGTGCTGATGTAAAATATCCCCTGTTGTTGACAGATCCCGGGTTAGAGTCCCTCCGCCGTCGGGCTGACCGTGGGTGGTTTTCCTCTCCATGTAACTCAAATGCAGGTTAAACCCGCTGTTCAACGACGGTTATAAAATAAAATAAAATGAATGATTTGAACTAAATATTTTAGAATGTAGTCAAATAAGGGACAAAATTCTAAATAATACATCAGGCTAAAAGTGTAAAAATTGATGAATGTAATAGGAAAATCGACACTAATAATGGAAGATAAATTAAAAATTATAGTTTAATAATTACTATTGAATTGTAATTATTAAATTACAATTCAATTCATATTAGTGTAATACTTAAGTATGTATTAATCACTTATAAAGCTATAAAATATGCAATATCATTAGCAAAAAACAAATTGCAATATGGTATTAATCACTTGTATTATATTTTTGTTACTTGTATTATTCACTTGTATTTCGTTATTTCTAAACTTATAATTTAGCATTTTAAGGTGGAAGTTGAATTACTAGAAAAAAGAAATCAATATTTTTATTATTGATTTTTATTACTAAAGGTTACAGATTTATCAATAATGAAGAATTGAGCAGCAAGCCTGTTCTTAAAATATGAGAAATGATGGATCATGTTATTAAAGTTTTTACTCTTGTTCAAAGGAATAAAATTTAATTTTTTTTAAACAACCTCGAAATTTCTCAAACAGTTGGTAAAACTTAATTTATATTCTAGTATGGTATGCAGCAGAAATAAATTTTATGTGATGAAAATACTTCAATAACTTAAGTTAAAACCGCATAAGAATTTTTAATAAATTTTACATTTGAAACTTGATATGATTTTAACCGAACGTTTTAGAGCAATACAAACAATCCACATTTTCTAAGAGCACAGGAGAGCTTTTTTCGTAGTGGCAGATGCTTTTGTGTGTCGTGCCATCATCTTGTAGAAATTACAGAAGCTTTGTATGTTCCAACCTAAAAACGATGGTAAGAAACAGTTTAGTATAAAAATGTCAAATATCATATGAATGTGGTGCATCACTGCATAGCTCCATAGCTTTTAATGGAACTCTGATGACGTTTTCGAAGCATTTAAACTGATTGAGTTGTTCGTGTGAAGACAGTTTAAAGTCTCTAAAAAATTATAATATATTTTAAAGTTACTTCATTTAGTTTATTACTATTTAAGAATTAATTTTAAACTTTCTGTTTTCAGCTAGAAATGTTTTTGATACAAGTAAGGCACATTATATGCAATTTATTTCCTCAGAACATTCTGAAATTATTTTAACAATGTACACTGAAGAGCCAAAAAAACTGGTATACCTGCCTAATATCGTGTAGGGTACCCGCGAGTACGCAGAAGCGCCGCAACACGACGTGGCATGGATTCGATCAATGTGTGAAGTAGTGCTGGACATAATTGACACCATGAATCCTGCAGGGCTGTTTATTAACCAGTGGGAGTAAGAGAGGGTGGGGATATCTTCTGAACATCACGTTGAAAGGCATCCCAAATAGGCTCAATAATGTTCATGTCTGGGGATTTTGGTGGCCAGCGGAAGTGTCAAAATTCAGAAGAGTGCCGCTGGTCACCAAAATCCCCAGACATGAACATTATTGAATACATTTGGGATGCCTTGCAGCGTGATGTTCAGAAGATATCCCTGCACCCTCTTACTCCCCCTTATGGACAGTCCTGCAGGATTCATGGCGTGAATTATCTCCAGCACTACTTCACACATTGATCGAATCCATGCCACGTCGTGTTGCGGCACTTCTGCGTGCTCGCGGGTACCCTACACGATATTAGGCAGGTATACCAGTTTTTTTGGCTCTTCAGTGTATCAAGCATTCAATTTATATATATATATATATATATATATATATATATATATATATATATATATATATATATATATATATATATATATATATATATATAGTGCCAGTTCCTATCTGTAGTGCCAGTTCCAATCTATAATACCAGTTCCTGTGCTGTAAGCTGATCTAGCTAGAGATCCAACCATATTATGACAGATTATGTAAGCTGCAAGTTAGACCCCGTGCGAATTTCCCAAAGACACCAGAGACACGGGAGCGCGTAATGGAACTAACAAAAAAGGAGACGCTGATGAATTCCAAAAGAGGATGAGCGATCATGATTTTCTTTTAACTTCACGATGACGAACTCATTTATTTTGTGTTGTTCCTGTGTTTGTTTATCGTCCATCTTTATGTAAATTTAGCGTTTAATATATGTTTTGTTAAAGTACAGTGCCTCTTATTTTCAAAGACGACCACTCATGCCGTCCCCACATAATCAGAAGTGGTTTCAAGAACAAATTGATGGTGAAGAAATTAGATTGAGAAAAAATTGCTAGTAAAAAGAAAATTATTGGCGAAGAAAATTGGATGCCGAATGGTTTCATTCTTGTGAGAGTTAGTAACGGAATGGCGTTGTGATGAAACTTTCATTTTTTTTATTTCATCTCTGCAACTACAATTGGGGTACGTATCGTACATTTGTGACACCTACATTTATTATTAGACTTTTATTCATTAATCAAAAATGATTCTTAACGATATTAAGCAAGTATGCAAAGCATTGAAAAATTTTAACAAAGACAAAATAAGACTTTTACATAAATTTATTTTCGATGTAGAAGGCGATCGTTCAAACAGAAAACGATTAAGAAATTTTACTGGTTTCAATTTTACTTTAGACAGCGAAGAATTTCAAAATAAATTAAAAAATATTGAAAAAGAATTCACTCTTAACCAACTTATAACTCTTTCCAATATTCTAAATATTTCGTATGAAGGCAATGAAACCGAAATTGCAATAAACATGTTGACGTTATTAATGGATTTGAATAAACTGACAGAGTTCGCCAATAGCGCCAACGCGTCTAGTTCAGAGTCGGACGACGACATAAGCAATCCTCAAAGTGAAACTGAACCTTTGATTAAAGAGAAGGAACACAATTTTCCAGTGCAGAGAAATGATGAAAATAAAAACAGTAATTCGTGTTTAAAAGATAAAAATAATTCCTGTAGAAATTTCGAATTTCAAAATGTTGCTATTAATTATTCTGATATCGAAAGTACTATTTCTAAGTATAATGCAGGATCGCATGAAAATATTGTTCATTGGATCGAACATTTCGAAAATATTTCAAAATTGTTTAATTTGTCAGATTTACAAAAATTTATTTTTGCCAAAAGATCTCTTGGTGGTATCGCCTCTTTATTTGTCAGAACTGTACCGGAAATAAATTCATGGCGAAAATTAAAAGAAGCTCTGATTGACGAATTTTCTTTTGAAATTAATTCTGCCAATTTACATGATCTTTTAAGTAGACGAAAAATGAAGGATTATGAATCGGCTCAAGAATATTATTTAAAGATGAAAGAGATCTGTAATTTCGGAAAAATAGACGATGCTGCTTTTATGCATTATGTAATTAAGGGGATTAACGATAAGCATGAAAACAAAATTGTTTTGTACGGCTGCAAAAATTTGTCCGAATTTAAAGAGAAACTTAAAGTTTATGAAATAATAAAAAGTGATTCCGCAAAGAGTACAAATGCTTTCGATAAAATCAGAACAAAACATGACTTTGATAGTAAATATAATTATTATGATAGAACAAAAGCAAAATATGATGATAGGTATAATGTAAGAAAAGATGTTACAAATAGGAATAAAAATAAATATGAAAATAATAATGAAAAGATAAGGTATAATACTGATGTTGAAACTTTTAATAATAAATTGTGTTACAATTGTGGTTCAAGAAATCATATTTCAAAATATTGCATACATAAAGATAAGGGTTTAAAGTGCTTTAAATGTGAAGCGTTTGGACACAAAGCTTCGCAATGTCCAAAATCAAATGCAAAAACGGAAGTTGCTACTTTAAATGTTAGCGTAGAGCCAAAGTTGTTTAAAATGGTAATAATTGATAACTTAACTGCGAAGTCTTTGATTGATACAGGAAGTCAAGCCACTTTAATCAAAAGATCAATTTTTAATAATTTAAACTCCAAAGAACTATTTCCATTTAATTGTACTCTAAACGGATTTGGTAAATCAAAAGTGACTCCGTTAGGTTATTTCAAAGAAAGTATTAAAATTGACGATTTCAAATATTTGGCTGAAATATGTGTTGTAGAAAATGATATGATGCCGTATGACGCTATTATAGGCCTTAGTGTCTTAATGCACGGTGAAACAATAATCAATGAAAAGGGTATCACAATTAAAAATAAAACTCCGTGTTTTGATGAAGTAAACTATTTGTCTATGTTACCAATCGATCTTACTATATCTGATGAAGTTGAAATTAACATAGATCCTTGTGTTCCTAATGTTTTAAAAAAAAAGTTACAACAATTAGTTTTAGATTATGCGCCAGATAAACTTAAGACAACTAATGTGGAAATGAACATTTTGGTTAAAAGTCAGGAACCGATATTTCACCAGCCACGTAGATTGCCGTTTTCTGAAAAGAAGACTGTTGAAGCTCAAGTCGTTGAATGGTTAAAACAAGGAATAGTGGAGCCTAGTTCTTCCGAATATTGTAGTCCCGTTGTAATAGTTAAGAAAAAAGACGGATCTCCTCGTATTTGCATAGATTATAGAAAATTAAATAAGATAATTGTCAAAGATAGATTTCCTCTCCCATTAATTGAAGACATTTTAGATAGACTACAAGACTCGAAAATTTTCAGTACAATTGATCTTAAGAACGGATTCCTACATGTCGATGTAAATAAAGATAGTAGAAAATACACTTCATTTGTGACACATGAAGGACAATATCAATTTCTTAAAGTTCCTTTTGGACTATGCAACTCTCCCGCTGTATTTCAAAGATACATAAACACCATTTTCCGAACTTTGATTAATGAGGGTATAGTTTTACCATATTTAGACGACATTATAATTCTGTCTTCCTCCCTTGAAGAAGGTATTGAACGACTTAATCGGGTTTTAAATATTGCTAGTGAATATGGACTTAATATTAATTTCAAGAAGTCCCATTTCTTAAAGAAGCGCATAGAATTTTTAGGTCATGTGATAGAGGATGGAAAAATATTCCCATCTACCTTGAAACCCAAAGCAGTTCTTAACTTTCCGGAACCAACAAATTTGAAAAAAATTCATAGTTTTTTGGGATTGACCGGATACTTCAGAAAATTTATTCCGAACTATGCTATAATAGCTAGACCGCTGAGAGACCTGCTAAAAAAAGATCATAAGTTTAAGTTTAGCATTGAAGAAAAGAAAGCGTTTAATCAATTAAAATCTTTGTTAGCCCAAGATAAAGATACTGGAATTAAGACTATAAAAGAACTACTTAAAATTTCGAATTATGAAGATTATTGCAATAGAAACGAAATTTTGTATAAATTTGTTGATGGCAAAGAATTGGTGGTTGTGCCAGAAAATATGCAAATCGAAATTATAAGAACAGCTCATGAGAAAGGACACTCTGGAATTAAATATACGGAAAAAGAAATCGAAGAATATTATTTCATACCCAAACTTAGACAGAAAATAGAAAACATCATAGCAAATTGTGTTCATTGCATACTGATGAATCATAAAAGAGGAAAGAAAGAGGGACTATTACATCCATTGCATAAAGAAGATATGCCTTTGAAAACTTTTCATATTGATCATCTCGGACCTTTGGAGAGCACTCATAAAAATTATAAATATGTGTTAGCGATAATAGATGCTTTTACCAAGTTTGTATGGATTTATCCCACGAAGACTACTACGTCAGCTGAAACTTTAGCCAAATTAGAAATCCAAAAAGCTGTATTTGGAAATCCTTCCCAGATAATTTCAGATAGGGGTACAACATTTACCTCCAGTGAATTTGCTGATTATTGCTCGAAAGAAAATATTAAACATCATTTAATAACAACAGGTTTACCAAGAGCTAACGGACAAGTAGAGCGTATTAATCAAACCATCATATCGATTCTTTCAAAATTATCCATAGAAAATCCAGCTGAATGGTACAAGCATACAAATAAAGTTCAACAAGCGATAAATTCAACCTATCAAAGAAGCATAGACACTACTCCATTTGAATTGCTTTTTGGGACAAAAATGAACACTAATGGACTGGGAAAACTAAAGGAAATGATCGAAATTGAATTTCAGTCACAGTTTGACACCCAAAGAGAGGAACTAAGAAAAAACGCAAAGCAACAAATTTTTAAAATTCAACAAGAAAATAAAAAGACCTATAATTTAAGAAGAAAGGAGCCAAAATCCTACGAAATTGGAAATTTGGTCGCCATCAAAAGAACCCAATTTGGACCTCATTTGAAGCTAAAACCTAAGTACCTTGGCCCTTACAAAATAACAAGAGTAAAAGGAGGAAATACCTATGATGTAGTAAAAGAAGGGAATCACGAAGGACCCAACTGCTCGACAACGTGTGCGGAGTATCTTAAATCATGGAGCGGTTGCCAAGAAGAATTTTAGCGGTTGCCAAGAAGAATTTTAGTACTTGCCAAGACAAAAAAAAATAAAAACTGTAATTTTTGATGATGAAAAATTAGTTGCTAAAGAATTTGATTTTTGAAGAAGACGTAAAGAAAGACGAAAGAATTTAAAGACGAAAGACGTAATAGATGACGAAAGAATTTAAAGACGTAAAAGAAGACGAAAGAATTTAAAGACGAAAGACTTGAAAGAAGACGAAAGAATTTAAAGACGAAAGACGTAAAAGAAGACGAAAGAATTTAAAGACGTAAAAGAAGACGAAAGAATTTAAAGACGTAAAAGAAGATGAAAGAATTTAAAGACGAAAGACGTAAAAGAAGACGAAAGACGTGAAAGAAGACAAAAGAATTTAAAGACGAAGAAGTTCAAGACGAAAGACGTTAAAAAAAAAAGACGAAAGACGCTAAGGAAAAAAGACCAAAGACGTTGAAAAGAAAAGAAGACGAAGCCTTTGAAGAAGAGAAAAGACGTGCAAAGATGGAAGAGTGAACGTGCCTGAACTGATACACTCTTACCTGAAAGATTTTTTTCATGAAAGACATTAACCTAAAACATTTAATTTTCAGATATCAATTATATTTTTCAGTCTGCTCTGTTTTTTCTTTTTTTATTCTTTTAGAGTCGCTGGAGGACCAGCCGAAATGCAGGACGGCCGAATCTATAGTGCCAGTTCCTATCTGTAGTGCCAGTTCCAATCTATAATACCAGTTCCTGTGCTGTAAGCTGATCTAGCTAGAGATCCAACCATATTATGACAGATTATGTAAGCTGCAAGTTAGACCCCGTGCGAATTTCCCAAAGACACCAGAGACACGGGAGCGCGTAATGGAACTAACAAAAAAGGAGACGCTGATGAATTCCAAAGAGGATGAGCGATCATGATTTTCTTTTAACTTCACGATGACGAACTCATTTATTTTGTGTTGTTCCTGTGTTTGTTTATCGTCCATCTTTATGTAAATTTAGCGTTTAATATATGTTTTGTTAAAGTACAGTGCCTCTTATTTTCAAAGACGACCACTCATGCCGTCCCCACATAAATATATATATATATATATATATATATATATACAGAAATAGAGCTTGTATCTAACGCGCAATCTTTTAAAAACTTTCCCACAAAGAAATTAATAATATTGATCTGATTATCTTTGAAAATGTGATGATGTGTCTTTAGCAGCTTGGGAAATTGATCTGTCCCACGTTACTAAGATCTATCAATATTTAAATATATTGTCCAGAAAGATATAAAAACCCTCTTTCCAAGGTCAAATGTGTCTTTTCTATCTATCCACCAACACTTAATGTTCTCATTTGTGGGCCTCCGACCCTAACTTTAATAAAATTATATGATTCCTGCATTTTCCTGTATCTTTTTCAAGAAGCACCGGCCACACTACGAACTTACAATGTTTATGCTTTCAAAGTGTAACAAATATGTATATATATATATAGTATTTTTTTTAAATTTATTATTATTTTTTTAAATATTTTGAGGATAACATTATTGATGTTTGCTAGCTTATAGCTCTAATAAGAAATTAGTTTATTTAGCCTTTCTGTATTACTAAATTATTTTTTATTCGTTATGCCAGGTTATCTGAGTGATCAAAGTGATCGTAGTAGCATAGGCACTACATCACCAGAATAATATTTTTAAGGTTATCTAAAACCAAGTGTTTATTTAATCTAATAATGTAAAGCAACCGAGAAAGGCAACAAGTAATAATAAATAAATGAAAAGCATTGGAATTAGTTTAGCTTTATTATTTGTTTTGGTCTTAAAGTTTTATGTACGATTTTGTGGTGTTGCAAATTATGTGTTGTGATGCCTATTTTTTTTCACCTCATGCGATGATTCAGATAGTTATTGAATAATATAATTATTTTTTGGCTTTATATACGAGCGGTGTGATGTCACTATTGGCATAACATATTTCTACCTTTTAAAATATCTTTAATTACTTAACTTATTTTTCTATCATATTAGTCAAATTACATTAAAATTAAATCAATTAGTTAATTTTTATTTAAAGCGAACATAAAATATTTTACTTTTTCCTTATCGATCAATGTAACGGCTAACTTTTTATTTCAATACTAATGTCGACTCATTAATTCACTGCCGCACTTAATCGAAAACAAAATTCTATATTTATAACTCTTTATCATTAACTTCTTACCACAAATAGTTACATGGTTATAATAATTCTCACAGTTTAGTTGGCGATTCGCGATCGCTATGGTATTTTCAAACCTGATATTGATTATGCGTAATTGGCTTTATTTTGGCTATCTTATATTTCGATAATTCGCCAATTTTGGATCTCCTCTCCATGGTTCTGTGTCCGTTAGGAATAAATTTATTCACTTTCAATTTCAAATTTGTGGCGACTGGGGGTACCCTTGTGGGCCTCCCAGTCCCAACCGTTTTATATCTTTCATGCTATCAAAAACTCTCGATGTGGGAGATTGTTTAGCTTTGATACCTTTGAGGATTTTCTTTTCTTTATGATTTGTGGAATTTAAATATGGAATCATTTTAAAATTACTGATTCTTACTTTAAATAAATCAATTTTTTTATATAAACAATTTTATTCATTTTCCTCCAGACAAATATTTCAACAACCACTACTTGGCGATGACCCGTCTTCAAAAGCGATTAGTTTTCGGTGTCTGTTGTCTAATTTTTATAAATTTTAAATACATTTTTTTATCTGTTCAAACAAAATGTTTCAGGTTATGTTAAGGTTAAATGTTAAATAGTTATTTCATGTAATTTCCCTGCTGTTAATAGTGTGCGAAGCATTATTGAAATTGTTTTCGTACAGATTTTTATACGTAAACGTAGAAATTTAATCTTTATAAGATAACTTTTCTGCAGGATTTAAATCTTTTTCTAAAAACTATTGAAAATACTAATTTTTAAAAAATAGTGACTTTAATTATTTTCCAAGCAGTGTGGATTTTTCTGATTTACCTTACGAGCAATTAATGAAACGTGAATGGTTAGTCAAAATGTCTAATAACAAAACTCAAACTTAATGCATCTCGGCCCAAATATTAAAGAATTTTCCATTTAATAGAGTACTTTAGCTTAACAGTCTAACGACTGTTGACAGAGACAAATTGTTGTTGAAACGAAGACATCCCGTCTATAATTAAGATGTCTCTTTAAGAAAACTCGTTAAGAGAAAAGTTTTCCCTCTATATGATCTTCCTTTCCTCTTCCTTGTGCTTTGTATGGGTGGAGCTTGTTAAAAGTGAAGAGGGAAACCCATTTATTTTTATCCATGGTATAGAACAATAAGTCAATGCATACATATATTTATATCCTTTTAAATAAAGTATATTTGCATTCATTGCTATGTCTTTAACAATGCTCACGAGGCTAAGTAATTGAGTTTATAGATCACAGTTATACGAATAAATTACACAGTTAATTTATGGATCACTTAATAAATATAACTACTGCTATGTGTTCTGTAATATCCACCCTTGCTGCATCATTTAAGAATCCTTGTCAGAAAGTAAGAAATGTACATACGTTAGGGGTTATTAATATTTAAGCAAAGATATAACTGAAAAATGCTATCGGAAAATAACGTTTCGTAACGAAAACCTCAGAACTAGTTTAATTACCCCGTGAGGATAAGAAATGTTCCTTATAATTGGTTTCCAACTTCTTTATGTTGTCTGCAGCACTCAAACAAGTTTTGATATCATCGGACCCTCTTTCCTCAGTTGTGATATGACAGATTTCTATAGGGTAATATGCTTTTTCCTCATTAACAAGTAATATAATTTTTTTTAAAAGTCTATTCCTACTTAGGTGAACAAAGAAAATTTTTATTTTGGTTACATTTTATTAAATAATTACAATTTTTTCTCTCATATAAAACTAAAATTAATTAATTAAATTTAATTAATGAATTAATATTTGAGTAAACTGCATTAACATCAAGCAACAACCACTATAAGTTCAAAAAAAGGTATTTTAATTAATTAATTGAATAAAAAGTATTTTATTAACGATTGTAAACTTAAACAAGATATATAAATATATGATGCCCGGTGGCTGAGTGGTAGCGCTTCGCGGTCCCATGCCACAGGTCCTGGGTTCGATCTTCGGGCCGGGCAAGGTTGACTCAGCCTTTCATCCCTTCAATGGGTCGATAAATGAGTACCAAGCATGCTTGGGAACTAAACACTGGGGGTCCCGCGGTCGGCTGACAACCTAACTGGAACATCTGATCCTGCACCCCAGAGCCCAAGGTCAAGAAAACTGAGAAGGGCACAGTAGGCCATGGCCCTCTATGGGCTGTCGTGCCACTGAGTTATATAAATATATATAGGGAGAGTATGAACTATTAGTAGGAATTGAAAAAAAAGGCGCGTGTTATCAGACAATTATAAAATTTGGTGACGTAGACCACACGTGCTACCACGTAATGTTCTTTATCGAATTTATCTGACACAGCGAATATAAAATAAATGTGATCAATAAACTATTTTTTCGTGCAAATAGAGCTATAAGTTAGAAATTATCACGGATGCTATTTTTAAAATATGTGACAAACTGAATCTCTTACTGTAGATTTTAAAACAATGACTAACGCTTAATCAATCAGAAAATTCCATTTCGTTTTTTGGTCATCCCTATTTAATTAATGAATTAATACTTGAAAAAACTGTATTAATATCAAGTATCATCCACTACAAGTTTTAAAAATATATATTTGAACTTGAATGGATGAATAAAAAGTATTTTATTGAAGATTGAACAAGATATATGGAAAGTGTGAACTAATAATAGAAGTTGAAAGAATCAATTTGCCCCCCTTCAAGTGCAGAACATTTTGACTGAAATTTTAATAAAAATTTTTGAAATATATATTAAGGCAGATTATTGCGGAACAAACTGCATATAGAGAACAGTTGCTTAAATCGTACCACTTTCCACGTTTAAATTAACGGTCACAAATCACTGGCAATTTCATTTTGAATATTTAGTAGAAAACTGTGTTTAGTAGAAAATATAATCTTCTTGCTTTTGTAAGCAATGTGACCAATATGTAGACAATGTCATAAACAAGCAATTGTTTTGTTTTTTTATTGCAGAATTGTAGTCCCTTTTTTACCATGAGTGTCATTGGTATACGATACGGTAATTTTACTAGAATTTTTTTTTGCAAGTACTATACATGCATATTATTATAAATGGTAATACATCTTATGTACTTCCGATGCTGAAAACAGAGCAATAAATTTGAAAACAAGCTTGTGCAGCATTAATAAATCATTAATAGAATGAAACTGCAAAAGGTTTTGAGCTATTGCTGATTAGATACTTGTCGTATAGCACATTGGGGAAAATATAATCAAAGCTACCAGAATATGGCACTATTTACCATGTTTCTGGGAGTATGGGAGCACCAAAAATGTCGGTAATTTTTATCGAAGAGCTGTTTATTTTCCTATTTATCAAATGAATGGTTTAAATACCATTTATTTTGGCTTCATAAACAAGAATTATGTTATGTTTTGTTATTATTAGACTATATTTAAGGGTGCCCCTTGACTCTCGCCAAGTTGTGATCGCGGTTTGATCGCCAAGCTGGGCGATGTTGAAACTCAATCGTGATTCTGATTGGTTTAGATTTTAGCGTTATTTTTAAATGTTCAGCGGTCTATATAATTTAACGGTATATGTAATATGTAACGGTATATGTAATAAGGAACTGTTAGTTCCAGGTTGGATACCGACTGGTAAGGTTACTTTTGCTTCTGGTCCTAAAAATGACTACAGTAATAATAAGATAAATCTTAATCTAATAAGATAAATCTTAAGTTTTTGTACGATTTGAATAACAGTGGAAAAAAAGCAGTGATTGCCTGGGGTGTGAATGAAAGTTAAATTAGTAATAGATATAAAATGTCCTGTTTGTGGGAGTTGTTTTTTTTCCCTTTTTTTTCTGTGCTTACTCCATTAATTTTTGTTTCGATTCAAAATGCATTTTATTGTATTAATTTTGCATATAGTGTTTATTGCAATTTTATAAAGTTTTGACCGATGTTTGTTGAAATTTTCCAATATTTTATTGAAGTATCATTATGTTTTGGCAGCCACTCCTGTTACCACGGTGTTCCGCGCAAACATCAGTCGCTAATTTCAACAAGGGGCTACCTCAAGTATATTTTTTTACCTGAAAACTTCATTACCATACATGACGGTAATTTAACCAGAATTTTTTTCTCCCAACAAAAAGAGTATTTTCAACAGAAATTAAAACTTTAGTTTTGTGCATTAATTATTGTAATATGTGTATTCATTTTGAAAATATACACAATTTCAGGTGATTTATTTGTACTTATCATATGTGCTATATACATTATAACAAATAAACAACCATAAACTTTAGTATTTATCGTTAGTACTCAGGTTCAATATCATAAATTTATAGAATGAATTTAAATTTCCATGATTTCGCTTTCAAATGCTGCTCTTGTGAATAGGATTCCTCAGATGTAGAGTCAAAATTTCGAGGAAATCTATTCAAATAAATATTTATTCATTTCAGAAACTGAAGCATACATTTGTTTTATTTGGAATTAATTTGAAATGAAAGGTTAAAATTTTCTATCTGATTCATATCACGGAAACGCTTGAGCAAACTTGAATAAGTTTAATTCATTTATTTGGAATTTACTAATTTGAACAGATGTCGTCATTCTATGCCTCATGCTACCTATATTTATATGCTGTAATACATAAATTTTTCTTTGAATTTTTTTTCTTCAAAAATACAGTAATATAAATATATAAGTTGAAAATAATGTATAAAAGCAATACGGAACTGTGATACAATAATATAAATGTATAAAAATGACATATGCTTAAACAAAAAATTTAATGTAACAAAAATATATCAATGTAAAACTAAAGGTAACACAAATGAATTATTATAAATTTGACAGTTAAAATATATTAAAATGAAACTGAAACTAACAAAATATATCAATATCAAACTGAAGAAAAAAAACCTATAATGTATCGTAATAGGACTGAAATATTTATAAATGTTCAAATGGATATTGTAAAAAATGAATACTGAGATTTCACGAAACTTTCCTCGTTTTTGACAAAATCCTATCCTAGCATATGCTCCGAGTGAATATTTTGTCAAAGTAACGAAATAATTATTGTCATTTCTTCCAGGAAACGAATGTCGTCAAAGATTTTAGAAATATTTCTTCATCCTTTTTTTCCATAAAAAATACAACCTTGTAGTGCACAATATATATAACTTTTCTAATAACCACTTTATCGTGGGAAATATATAGATAGATCAATGTCATCCCAACAACACAAGAAGTAACGAAAGATAAATTACACCCATGCCCGAAGCGTGATTTGAACCCGGGTTCTTCCCGGCTCCTTGACCACTATACAGATCGTTTGGTTCATTTTGGCACTTTAATTTCTATCACCTATTCTTCATTCTAGTATTGCCATTCTAGCTAATTCTCCCACAATGCACTTTAATGAGGTTTCGAGATGAGGAAACATTTTTCTCATATATTTGCGATTTCACGTTTTGTTACAAATCACGTGATTTCAGGACAAAATGATTCTCGAAATTAACGAAATACAGCTCAAGGATAGCTAAATCGTCAAAAGTGAGAGTTTATTTCTGAGAGTGCCATAAAACATTTAAAAATCTTAAAAATGTATGAACACGGCAAAAATAATAGTATATATTTAAGACTCATTTGCTGTTAATTAATAAAAAAAGCACTATTTTTAATCAAATTGTTTAAAAATGCAATTCACATCCGAGAAAACTGAGAAGTGTTTGTATTATATGCTTCGAATATTTTTCTTTTAACCTGAAAATACTCAAAAATAAATTATTTCAGCAATATTTAATTAAAGTTTAAATTTGTTTTAAATTTTTTGCTCATATTTTTCATAATATTCTTATTTACACGATGAATATAATATAATATTGAACATTTATCTAACTAGTTGCACATTCTATTCCTTAAGGTGGTTTAAAATCAATGAGCTACCATTCTCCATGCACATGTATTGAGAATATAGCCCCAGCTACTGACTTCATGTATTAGTCAGGTTAGAGACATAATAAACAGCTGCGTGTTTCCAACGCGTTATGATCAAATGAGATTGTGTAAATGCAAATTCCTTATTATCTATAGATATATATTCTCTATACGAAATTTAGACCATCATAATAAGTATTAAATAATTTGCAATAAATATTGCACATACAAAATTTACTTTTACATTTTCCTAGTAGCATTTAGATGATAAATAATGAACACTAGATTTTTTATTATTTTTATTTATTATTTTTTAAATTTTTATTTCTAGCAGGTGGCCGAGTGGTTAGCGTGCCTGACTGCGGAGCCGATGGTTGCGGATTTGAATCCCGCAGAGCATGGATGTTTCTTTCTCTCTCTCTGTGTTCCATGTCCATTCTTCTGTGTGATTGCAACCGGCTCTATAAACGGGTTTGTGGTTGCATGACGTGGGTGACGCTACTCCACCGCCGTGGCTTAGCCATAGGGGCTCACTGGGTAACGAGAAGAGAGTAGCAATTCTGGCATTTCTGAGGTCAATGAGAAATAGACCCAAGTGCCCGCCATTAACCAAAAAAAAAAAAAAAAAATCTAGCAGCAGCACTTGATGTGTACATCATTCGCTGGAGTGTAAAAGCATTCCGTACAGACCCATAAGGAATAACAACAAATTAAGAAAAATTAAAAACATTAAGACATTCGAAATACAAAAACAATTAGAACAAAGAGACATTAAGTAGAATATCAACAGTAGAAATATAAACACAAAATCAGTCCATTAGCAGTGCCTGCAACTGTTTCCAAGCATTCCAGTATCTGTCATAGATGTTGCCAGTAACTGCGGGGCAGACCCCCAGATCCTCAGCATTCATTGAAGAGTCCTCCCCGCACAAGAAGTAGTTTGGTCGGGAAAGATCTTAAGTCTATGGATGTGAGCAGCAAGGATGTCGTGCCCGGTTTCTAATCTAAAGGCAGCAACCGCATTGCGACTCGGGTGATCAAGGATCTTATTCAGAGTCTTCCTCCAGACCCTGTCGCTAATTTGTTCATTTAAAATATTTTCATGATTCGTAATTATCGTATTTTTAATTATTCTATTTATGAAAGAGAAAGGAATCTCTCTCTGGGAGTTCTGTAAAATACCAGCTCCTTTCGAGGCAAGAAGATCAACCAACTCGTTTCCATAGATATTACAATGAGAAGGAACCCACTGTAACGCAATATTCTTTTTAAATATTGTGTAACACATTAAAAATTAGGACAGAATAACGCCAGAAAATGCCAGCCAGACAGTCGAGCGGTTAGCGTGTCTGACTGCTAAGCCAATGGCTACGGGTTCGAATCCAGCTCAGGCCATGAGTGATTCTCTCTGTGTGTTGTTCTCTATTGTGTGAATGCGGCCCACCCTATAAACGGGTATCTATGGCAGTGTGGCGTGGGTAGTGTTGCTCGCCTCCGTGATTTAGGTTCACAGGTGCCCCCTAGGTAACGTTAAATGAGTAATACTTCCGGCATCTTCCTAGGCGAAGGACGTAAAAGTTCAGTGCCTGACATTGGGAAAAAAAAGATCACCAGAAAATTAAGGTATGACATTAGTGAATTAACCTGTTAATGGATTGAAAAAGAACTGGTGAATCGGTGATTTAGATTTTAAGTAATTAACATATGTTTAAAGACCTATTATTTGTGGTTAGCAAGTCGGTGAAAGCATATTATCAATTCAAAATTCTTTCATATTCTGGATGAAATTCAATATTCAAATGCATAAGAGGACAGTGAACATTCAAAACAAAGAAAAGTTAAATTTTTATTCGATCATTTTTAAATTTTAACAGAATATTGGTTGTGTTAATGGAAGTTTGTGCACAATATTTTAGAAAAAATAATCATTAGTTTTAAAGCTTTAGCTAAAAATATGTTTTTTAACTGTTGATAATTAAGAAGTTCCTTGCGAAATAACTTTAATTTTTTTAATTAAATTTTTACCTAAATACGTTGTTTATGGGTTTTTAAATAAATTTAAGTGGTTATGGTAACTGCATAAAAATATTACTTACCTAAGCTTTAAATTTCTTTGTTACCAAAATTTTCTTTAAAAAACAAGCTTCAATTATGTTTGTTCAATTATTAGAAAATCTATTACACAAATATAAAATCTAATGTTTCCTCAATAGTAATTAGTGTTATTTATTCAATTTTTCTCATTATGAACGTCCAATGTACAAATAATAGATACTCTTAAAAATCTATTGTAGTAAAGGCTTGCTCCCTTAGTAATTAGTTAGCTTTATTTATTCAATATTTTCATTATGAACGTTCAATGCAGAAATAATAGATACTCTTGAAAATCTATCGCAGTAAAAGCTAATGTTTGCTTTAATACTAATTAGTTAGCGTTATTTATTCAATATTTTTATTATGAATATCCAATGCACAAATAATAGATACTCTTAAAAATCTATTGTAGTAAAAGCTAATGTTTGCTTCAATAGTAATTAGTTAACGTTATTTATTCGTCATTAAATAACAGAGCGGAAAATGGAGTAACGCAATTAAAGCTTTCGTAGTCAATTGGATTACCTTCTTTTAATTAGCTACGTTTACTGATAGCATGATATCTCACGTGAAGAACAATTGGCCAACTAATAGTCCTTTCCCAGATTACACTTTTTTCGTGTATAAATAGATCAAGATAATTATTTTTTCCAATTACTTTAATCTTATAAGTGTTTTTGTCGTCGCGAATAATTAATGATATTTAAGCAGGTAAATAATAAAATTGTTTTCTTAATATCTTGTATTGCATGAAAGCACCATGAAACTTCTATAAGTTGATAAGTACTGCATATATTTTGTTAAATCTTCATTTTTATTGGTGGAATGAAGTATGTTTTTGTATTTTGTGGGTTGATGTTGTATGACGCTAATTAAAAATAGAAAAGATGAAAATACTCGAAACATAAGACATATTGATAATTTATAATAATTTATAACCCAAAATTATTTATATTGCAAATAATATAGCTTCTTCAATAAGAATTATGATCAAAACTACCAGGCCTGTGTCTCTAAAGGCACATGATTATTGATTTTATAATATGTGATAAAAATTGTTAAATGGGATAAAGTACGGTCAGTATGATCAAAAAGTATAGTAAAAACTAACCAATAGGTAAAATTTTTATCATGTTTCTGGCTCAATGTAGTTCTTACCAATGAGCTTTGGTAATAATTTTAGTAAAGTCGACAATAAAATGTAGTTTTATATGTATAATAATTCTGTAAGTAATGAAGTTTTACAAAAATTTTGTAAACGATGTAGTTTTATATGATAAAATTTGCTAATTTTATCACATGCTCTAAGATTATAGAGCCTGGCAGGAAAAGCATTTATTCAGTAAAATTTACTTTTCAGTTCAGTATTTTTTACTAAATGTGTGGTCATAAGAACTATAATTTTGAAAATCAGAATTTTCTGAAAATAGTTACCATAACAGCAGAAAAATTATTAAATGAATGGTTGAAATGTTATATGCTTGTCATTTGCTTTTATTAACCAGACTTATGTTTCTTTTCTTCTTTTTTACAGAAATGTTATGTTTATACAGACCGGTATATTTACCTTGATTTTTTTTCTCCGTGTTTACTGTCAAGTTTCCCTAATAAGCTGAAGTATTCTATTACAGAAAAATGAATTTTTATAATTGGGAAAATTGCCGCAGAGAAACAACGGAGAATACATTAAAGTTTTGAGAAAAATTCTTATTGCACACTTTATGAATTGTAAAAATTTTTTTCAAAGCGATACAAATTTGGTTGCTGTACTTATTTTCTTCAAGGAAACCTTTCTCTAGAACGATAAGCAGGGACGAATCAGCAAAACCTGCAATATTTAAGAACAATTAAATACAAAAATGTTTCAGATTATATGGAATATTCTAATTTGATTTATTTAATTTTTATTAATTTATTTTAACCTTTTTAACCAAATGACAGGATGATAAACAGGTTAGAGTGCTCGCGTAGCAAGTATGTTTCACGGCTTATATTCTTGGTTCTGAATAAGCACACTCATTTCCTCTGACTTCATTTTACGTAGTATTTTTGTTACGAATGGGATACCTACAAGTGACGTAGTCTGCGTAGAGTTTATCTATGGAAAGAACTTCCTTCTCCACAAAGTCTAAGACCGTCTGCTGCTATGGAAACAAGATGCATCACATTACAAAAAGGGGAGCTTCTCTTCCCCCTAATCCTCCTTTCTCCCTCTGACTCGAGCTAAAACCTGTCTTAAATATTTACCTAACTTGAAATAGTTGCACCTCGTAATCACCGCCACTGTTATAGATGAATGGCGAGGGGAGTTCTTTCCATAAGCAGACTGTATCCTAATCCTGTTTGGTTGTTGAAACATACCATTTACTTACGATAACAACTGTTCTTTCTGTTCTATTTGGAGTAAGTCAAACCCGTCAAGTATCAATTCTTTTAAGAGAGATATTATATATTCTTTCACAAAGTTTCTTTCACAAAGATTTCAATTATTTCGCTATATATTTCTTACGTAACACAAAGAGAGACACGGAGCTATATGGAACATAAAGAAACTAATTTTGCTTCGAAGTTACCAGGTATACAAAACAAAAATGCTTCACGGTTGCAATAAAATCCATAAGCCAATAATAAATGTAAGTTAAGTATAAGAAGTAGACAAGAAAGAAATTATAATTCAACACATTCGATGTTCAACAAAGCGCAGTATTTAATTAACTTCACGTTAATCAGCATTTTGACTTAGGTGGAAAAACTCAGCTCAACTTTAGAACCCCACTTTGCTTAGAAACAATCAGCTTGCACTGACGTCACAGGATACATGTGTGGGTATCTGTGATCTTCTTTTTGAAGTGCAAGTATCCAATTGAATGAAGTCTAATGCTTTTTTCGTAGCTTGTAGCTTCAAGCAACAAGATGTATTTTCATGGGATGTTCACTCAAGCAGTTCTTTGAAACTCGATTTTATAAAAACAAAGCAATTATTGGGAATTTTGAGTATCCGAATGAAATAGCATGAATATTATAAAAATGGAAACAAGAATATAGCATGGTAAAAACAGTATCATTGAACAGTATCATATCCAGAAATTTTACTGATTTGGTAAGTATTTAGTGCACATACATTTTTTTTGTAAATAACATGATAAAAATATCTTTTATATAATAATATTTATATAATAATAGACATAACAATAACCGTTGAAACCCTATAACTTAACCATTATCAGTCTATTTTTCAAAGATTTGCCACGCACCTGACAATATGACGTTTGCCAAGAAAAGAAAAGGAAAAGATACCGAAAGTTGCTAGGAGCAATAACATAAAATTTTCATAAAAATAATATCATGTTTCCCGGAAAGGCTGAAACTACATTAATGCTGAATGCTTAAATTACGGGCTGAAAAAAATTACAGCTCAACTTTAACATACCATTTTGCTTATAAATGATCAGCTGACGATGACGTCATAAGTCATATGTGTGGGTGTAAGTGATCTTCCTTTTCTTGAAGTGCAAGTACCCAATTGAATTAGTCTAATACTTTTTACGAAATCTGTAGCTTCTAGCAACAAGTAAAGAAGTATTTCCACTGAATGTGGGCCCTAGTGTTTCGTTAAAGTTTAATCTGGTAAAACGCAAAGCAATTTTTAGAAGTTTCGAGTATTCGAATACAGGAAACTATGAAGGTAAAAACAACATCATTTGAGAAATTTTACTGATTTTGCATGTAATAAGTGCAAGCATATTTTTGTTTGTAAATAAGATTAAAAAAATATATTATATAATAAGGACACAACAATAACCATTGAAACCCAATAACGTAATGATTGCCAGTCTATTTTCCAAAGATTTGGCACGCACCTGACAATAAGAAGTTCACCGAGAAAAGAAAAGGAAAGGATATCGAAAGTAGTTAGGAACAATAACATAAAATCATCACGTTTTCCGGAAATGCTGAAACTACATTTTGGTGGTCGTGAGAAGTGCTTTTGTTGCTCTCACAGGGATTTCATTCAATAATTCTACTAGTTATAGAAGAGAGATAATCTTTAAATCTTCTTTTGGTCGTGGACGTGACAGAAGTTTGTGACAGAAAAAAAGTCTAATACTTTATGACAATGTGAATAAAACTAATAAATGTCTCTTGAAAGTCACAGACGATATTGAGAAGTGACATTTATGCGAAGTAGTGGTTAGAGTAAAGGTTAAAAAAAAAAGAATAATCATGGTATACAATGTTTGGTCAAACTTGATTGTTCTGAAAAATAAGTATAAAGATTGTTGTTCAGAATTTTTTATTTAACGCATGTTTCAGTTTACGAGGAAAAAGATTTCGTTTTTCATTGTATTACTGTAAAATCATCATAATGCAATCATATATTATTATACACCGAGAAAAAATTAAGATCAAAACTACCATAATATGGTAAAATTTACCGTTTTTGTAGCTCTAGGCAAGAAGAGCACCAAAAAGCTTGGTAATTTTTACAGAAGCGCTTTGGTAATAAGTCTGGTAAAATTAATAATAAAATAGTTTAATAATGTTTGATAAGAATTTGCTAAATTTGTTAAAATTTGATAATTTTATCATGATACCCTGCTTAGGTTTCCAACCTTTTTTGGTGCACCGTCAACTTTGCAAGTCGCTTCACTTTTCGCCTCCCCCTTATAAAGGGGAAAAATATTAATAAAACCTTGTCCCTCTTTTTTTTACACTTTTCATATTATTTAATGATATTTTAAAAGTCGACAAAAGAAAATCATAAGTTAATTACAATTGGATTTAGCCCCTTTGAATTATTAAGCAAAGAAGGAAACATAAAAATCATACAGATAAATTAACTTAATAGCACCTTCAAAACTTTTTTTAATAAAACAATTTATAAGCAAATAAAATAAAACACAAAACTTCTTGAATAATAAATTTTCAACTTTAAAAGAAATGTGTTCATTTAGTAAATAGAAATTCAGAGAAGCTGCAGGGGCACTAAAGTTTCAAATTCATATAGAGATCATGAACAAGATAAACAATTTTAATAACATAAATGCTATAATAAAAAATATTAAATGCTTAGAAAGGTAAACAATTCTTCGACACCAAGTCTGAAAAATTTGCTTTTTTTAATTATTTCTGAACAAATTTTATCGATAGTTTGTTTGCTAACTTCAAATATCCATAATTTTTCCATCTCCCCCCAAGGTCTTCACTGCCCACTAGTGAGCCATTGTGACCACATTGGAAACCTATGCAAGCATGGCATAAAAGCTCTACTCTTCCAGCGTATCATTTCCTAGCAAGCTTAAACATATATAATATTTTTTTGTTCTACACTTCGCAACCTAAAATAATCTACTCTTCCTGCGCATCATTTCCCTGCGAGCTTAAATATACACCGAAGAGTCATTATATTATGACCACCCTGCTAATAACATGTAGGACTACCTTTATCCCTCAAAACTGCTAGCACCCGCCGTGGCATTGATTCCACAAGGTGCTGATAGGTAGTCTGAGGTATCTGGCACCAAGCGCTCACCAACTGGTCCTGCAATTCCCTCACATTGCGAGGGGGTAGCGTGGCAGTATGAATTTGGTTTTCCAAGTAGGACCACAAATGCTCTATTGAATTAAGGTCAGGTCAATTTGGGGGCCAAGACATGACTTGAAAGTCGCTGGAATGTTCCTCTACGTTTCGACCCTTATGACATGGTGCATTATCCTGTTGGTAAACACCATCCCCCGCAAGAAAAACTGTTGCCATGAATGGGTGAACCTGGTCTGCAACTATGTTCAAGTAGCTTACAGACGTCAGGGATTGTTCCATGAGGATTATGGGTCCAAGTGTGCCCTATGAAAACATTGTTCATGGGCGAGAAACCATGAAAACGTGGGTGAGCCCATTGTTATAGATAGTGGGTGGTCATAATGTAATGGCTCTTCAGTGCATATAATATTTTTTTGGTCTATACTTCGTAACTTAAAATTATTTACATATCTACGTTTCGTAATTTAAAATAATCTACTCTTCCAGGATATCATTTCCCTGCAAGCTTAAATATGTATAATATTTTTTTGGCTGATTAAGGAATTTATATTCATGCAGAAAAAGCGTCCCGAAAATGTTCGTAATGTTTATTAAATTATCCATTTCGATTTAACAATTTAAACACAATTGCATAACATAATTCCTTAATCTTATTCCTTAATTTTTCATTATAAAGCAAAATATATATATCACAACAATTTATTTAAATCGCATATTTCTATCATATTCCTTAAATGAATATTTATTTAATAAATATTTATTTAATCAATATTTATTTTAATGGATAAACCTAACTTGTCATGTAACATAAACTATATTTTTAGGAAACGTTGCGTTTCTGAATTTCAATTCAGATTTAATTATTCAGTATTACATGGCATATTTTACTTATTTTTACTGTTCATTTACACTTTTAAAATGTAGAAACTATAAAATAATTTTTCAAAATTTATAAGATATTCTGTAATCAATCATTAATTGAAAAAGTACAAAAGTTTGTGCCATGTCTTAATGAAATATGAATAACAAGAATTTCTTTAAAATAAATGAATTTTTTATGTTCTGAATTCTCCCACAAAGAATTATTTTTAAATCATGGAGAATTTTAAAAATACTCATGTAATAAAGTTGTATAGGAATAAAAAAAAGCATCCCGAAGAAATCCTCGAATTTTAAAAATACTCTTGTTATAAAGTTGTATAGGAATAAAAAAAAAGCATCCCGAAGAAATCTTTGAATTTATAGAAATAAAATGATGCAACGTAAAACTAATTAAAATCAAATAGTAAGCAGTTATTTCAATGTCTCTCATGAAAAAATTGAAGATCTGATTGGATGGAGGGTGTAAGTGATATTTTTTAATTAATTTAGATTTATCCGAAAAAGTGTTTATTTTAATCTTATTTTAATACGCACAGTTAGAATTTTCATTCTAAAATTTTGGTCATAAAGTTTAAGGTAAATAACATTTTTTAATTTCCCGATTTTGAAACTGTTTATAACTAGTATGGTTAAAAAACTATGAGTACAAAACTGCATGGTTTCTTTACCATTTACAATTAGCATTGTTTCAAAACCAAACTATACTCAACTGTATATTGGGAATAGTTTACTAGCTATATGGGGCTGCCATCTTTGCGGGGATGAGAGTATCATGTTACAATCGTCCAGGGTCAAAAATTGGGGATTGCAGATTTCTAAAAACTCTGCATGTATTGAGAAGTATGGAGAATATATTGTGCTGTTAACACTAAGACTCGAACCCTTGTTCTGTCGGCCATGAGAGTCGGCCTCGTCACCATAGTCACCGCCACGGTATCAGACGAATCTCTAGGGAGTTCTTACTTTAGACAATCTATAAATAACAGCTGTTCAGTTATTGCTTGTGTTTCTTTTGAGTAGTAAGAACTTTTTTACTTTTCTTTCGCTTCCGTTTTTGTCACCGTGTGTAATAAAAGTTTTTATTTTTTATGCAATTGGTATGAGATTGAATTAGATTACTATTTTCTTGCAGCTTTGGGATCAAAAGTTTCGGAATATGAGGCTACATTTTTACATTCATTACAATAATATTTTCATTATTATTATACTGTTACACTTTAAATTTCATAATTTATTATTCTTTGTTTTTTTGTCTTATAAAAGTAAACATTTCTCAGATTGAAATCGTGCCAGATTGGAGAAAAACGTTTACACACCAAAAGTACGCGTGCCTTTGTTGGTTGAAACCATTTGCACAGGGAAAATGAATCTCGAAATTTTCCTCGGCTGGCAAGGGGTTAAAACAACGCGAAGTCTTTTTCCTGCACATTTTAGAGTACGTCAGTAACACACTTGCACAATTTTAATATTTTTTTTAAAACAATATTTTAAAAATACTTATTTTCTGAAAAAAATAAACAAGGATCTGTTTTTGCTTCTGGAATTATCTAAATTACTTGTTTCATGCATAGCAGTCTTAAACTTTATTATCCCTCACCCTCATTCCGTGCCCCTTATTTGCACCTTCACTTGTAGACTTTTAAATTATTTTGAAATTTATTTGAAACTCACAGAATTTTCTGAAGCCACCAAAACTACGGTAAAATTTTGGATCAAAAATAGAGATTTTTCTCTTTTATATTTTGCTTTTTGACAGGAGAAATTCGTTCTAAATATTCTTTTAACCTGTTTCTTTTTTGTCGATCAAAAAAGGTACTGAAATATTTATCAAAGGAAAATATCTTTCAAACATCTCAAACGTTCTTTAAAAATATATTATCGTATCAACAAAATTTACATTTTATAATTTCAAGGTAAGTTTCAATGTTTTCTACGTAAATAATTTTTTAAACTGTAATTTTGTTTTAATATTCATAGACATATTCCTAGGTTTCTTCTAAATATTTACCTTGTGATGCTTAATAAATTCAAATATATGAAATTTTTATATGTCATGTGTGTAACATTTAGTTAAAACTCTTAAATTTTTTATATCTTTGCCCCGTTACTTTTTTTTTATCCACCATACTTAATATGCATCTATTAAGAGTTTATTCAGTTCTTAGGCAGTTTTTAATATTGGTTAATAAATCCATATAGGTTATATATTCAAATAATATATGTAATTATTTGTGTGGCACTTAATTCATTCAAATTAAAGTTTTGTTTTTATGCCGCTTACTAGCTAATATATCTCTTTCCTTTATGCAAATTAATTCTCTTAAGCTTTTAAGTATTTATTTTATGCGACATGTGATAAATTATAAAAGTATATCCTACACATTTCAAACATTTAGCAATAAAACCATTTTCCTAAGTACTTAACATTTGTAATTGTTAACTCTTTCGTATATGCTTTTACAAAGTATTTAAATTGACGTATGTTTTTGTATTTTTTTAAAGTTCTTAACATGACGGTTACTAAATTCATTTATGTGTCTTTCAAATGTGTATTTACTTATTGATCATTCATATATTCATATAATTTTGAGCATTAAGGAGATTTATTATATAAGTATATCGTAATTAAATCAAATTAAATATTTTTACTAAGTATTTTATATTTGTCCACTTTTTTTTTGTTTTTGACGAAACCATTTTTTAGCATACGCTCCGAAACATTTTTTTTGTCGAAGTGACGAAATAACTATCGTCACTTTTCAACGAAACGAATTACGTTAAAATTAAAGAAATGTTTCGTAATTTTGTTGTTTGCCAAAGAAAAAAGAAATCCAACTCACAGTGCCTAAAGTATCTACCTCTTCTAATAATTATTTTATCATGGGCACCATATAAGTAGATCAATGTCACTCTGACAAACACAAGAAAGACAGACAAAACAGAGAGACAAATTACATTCTTGTCCGAAGCAGGATTCGATCCCGGGACCAACAATGCAACCCTGTCGGCTCACTTCAACACTTTATTTTCGATCAAGTCTTCATTCTAGTTAACCATCTCCAGCAATGCACATCAACGATGTCCCGCAGTGGACTGATAGTTAAGACACGGTTCCCTGTAGATCAGCGAAGTCAAGCATCACTGCCTGCGGTCAGTGTGCGGGTGGGTGACTCTTGGATCAGTTTGCGTAGGGACCGAGGGTGCGCGGTATTGGTCCTCGTTAAACTGTTCTACCGTAAAGTGCAGGTCTTCGCGTGTAGGTCTTTGGACCACCGAAGCGGGGGTGCCACCCCATCTGCAGGGGATCAAAATTGTGATGGCATGTCTTCGGATCATCCTCAGGGATGTTTCTCCGACCGTCGCCAATAGCCCAATGTGCAGCTCTAGTGCGACGTAAATGAACTACAACTGCAACATCACATCAACGATTTTTCAAGTTGAGGAAACATTTTCGTCATATATGTGAAAGTTCTCGTTTCGTCAAAAATCAAGTGATTTCACCGCGAAATTATTCTCAAAATTAACGAAATATAGTTCAAGGATTGCCGAATTGTAAAAAACGTGAGTTTCATATCTGAAAGTGTAAGTCTCATTTATCTCTTTTAATTTATTCAATTAAGTGACTCTTAAGCATTTAAACATTTCCTATTTATGTCCTCAATGAAATAAATATTTGCATCTTTCATGTATTTCATCCATCTACCATTTAAATAATTCACATAAAAAGTAGAAATTTGTGTCCATTCGTTTTAATTAGATGACATAGTAGGAACTTCTGATATTTTCATGCATTTCATCCGTGTTTAACGTTTCGTAATTATTATCGTCTGAGTATTTTACATGCGAAACAATAAATGCTTCCATGTATGTGTCTTTTAATTAAATGGAATCCCATAATATCAACAAAAAAAATTGTAAATGTTTTTTATGTTTTAAAGTATAAGTTATTAATTAAACAGCTTAAAGAAATATAATTTTTAGACTTTAAATGTATATGCAACGGCATATTTGTCTCGAAATTTTTGTATCCTGAATCTTAAACATTTTATTTAAACCTGTGTAATTTTGTATCGTAACTTTTAAATGTGCAATTATTATATCACATTAGGATTTTTTCGACATCTATTCTGAAAAGAATTCAGTTCGTTGAAGAGTTAAAGAGAAGAATAAATTGACTTCAGGAACCAGTTAAAAAAGGCGTATTAACCGAAAGAAAGAGATTTTAGTTCTTCGAATTAGCACTCCATGTGAATTGGTTCCTATTTAGCTTTACGAGGGTTATATATTTGCTGCGATCTCTTATTCTACAATTTGTATATGTTACCTTAAATTTACTCTTCCAAAGACTGCAGTAACTTATTGCAGAATATATGTATTTTTTTCAGTTAAGTCAAATCTTTTCTTTGACAATATAATGCGTATGCATACTGATTAAGATAACACAATAATTTTATTTTGCAAACTGGCTATTTTAGAAATTTATACGCCTTAGGAATATTGCCTTAAAATGCTTTAAAACAAAATGAAAGCCTTCCTTATTTTAAAATTTCTTCCAATAATTTGCAAAACACAAATTTTCAGTTGATTAGCTCCTGAGAAATCGAATTTTGAAAAAGTAATTCAAACATTGAAATTTGTTTTTTCATGAACTATTCACGCTCAAATTTTGTATTTTGTAATGTGAAATTACATACTTTAAGCTGATGTAAAAAATTTTATACCTTACCGCTCAAAATTGTTTCGACTATTACGGAATAAAGTAATAAAATATAACAAATATATTCTAAATTTATAGAAATATATAGAATTAATTTGTAGAATAAATATATAGAATCAACTTAGGATAAACGAATTTTATAAGTGCGAGAAATTTTTTTTTTAATTCGCTTGAAAAGTTCTCGATATATGGCGATATACGCAAAAAGTAAAATTAGCATTAAGGGATCCAAACTTTGGACCACTCTCCTGATGTACTATGGGGAACATATTTACCAGATTGCGGCTACCCCCTATATTTTAAGGGTCAGAAATCTGAATCTATCGAAAATAAGGTATGTTTATTCGGAGAAAGTATGTTTCTGCGTCTAGTATGGTAACTTAAAATATCGTTTGAACTTATTAATTAGCATATTTGAGGTCAATCTTTTGAGCCATTAAAATTGAGTCCTAGAACGTGAAGATCTAATCATTAGATCAAAAGTTATTCAGGTTGGTCCGTTTTTTATTTCGTGCACTGTACATAATTATAAATATTATTATTAAGAAAACTAAAGTTTGTTAAAGTTAACACAATAATAAAATATTTTTATACACACTTCAGTTAAATTACTGAGAAGTCAGAACTTTGTTTTAACTTAACTTTTAGTTCTCCTCTTTGTTTATTCCACTAAAAAAGTATTTGTTCGATAAAATACAAACAAATATTTAGTTTGTGTTTTAAAGAAAAATAAGTTGCTTTAATCGATGGACGAAAAACAGATTTCAGATACCATGGCTACAAATCTAATTTTTGTATAGAATTCTTTCGGGAAATGCCACAAACTTTTACTTTGTTTTTGGTTTCAACTTGGAACAAAATAAAATATACTTCAGAGTTTCTTATCTGTTATTCTCTCTTTCATTTATCTGAAATATTGTAAAAATAAAAAAAAAATATTTGTGAAATAAATAACATGATTTCAGATTATTTGTAGCACTTGCTTATCTGTTTTTAGTAAATAAAAACGTCAAATATTTGTGACACTTTTTAGATGTTATTTATTTTATATAGTTTAGGGATTATAAAAGCTTGGTTTAATTCGAGTATATTTAACAATTTTATATACAATGTATATGGAATGTATTATTTTTATATACATAATATTTATAACAATTTTTATATTTAGCAATTTTAGAAAATAATATATTTCTAAATCTGTTTATAAAATCAACACAATTAATAATATTACAGATATGAAATACAAAATGTATCATAAATGTTTTATATATTAATCTTTTTTTCTGGATTCACTCGAGATTATTCAATATTAAATATCTTCTAGAGTTGTGATACTAGCAGCTTGATGCTGTCACATCTTGAAATGTTATTTTTTAATTATACATATATATATATATATATATATATATATATATATATATATATATATATATATATATATATATATATATATATATATATATATATATATATATATATATATATATATATATATATATATATATATATATATATATATATATATATATATATATATATATATATATATATATATATATATATATATATATATATATATATATATATATATATATATATATATATATATATATATTTGTGTTGCTTTAAATTTAGAAGATAGCAGAAACATTAACGAGGAAATAATTATGTTATGCTAACCAATTTTCAATATTAAGTTAAACATGCATAAATATTTTTCTTTTTTTTTTTTATATATTTGTACCATTCATGTAATAAAACTGATATGAATTTTATTTCATTTTAAAACGTTTCCAAATTAATTGCACAAACTTGATTATAGATTTTATTTGGTAGTTATAAATATTTATTGCATTTGTTAATTTATTGCATTAACTAATTTATCGCATTTGTTGTTCTGTTTGTTTGTTTGAGCAAACATGTGCTTCTTTTAAAATTTTCATTTTTTGAAAGTTATGAATTAAATCTAAAATAATATCTTTGTTATTGCGATGTTCATGCCAATAAAAATATTTTTTAATAACTTTAAAATATTGCATTCGCTTACATGCCTTTTTATTAAAAGTAATTTGTTTCAATAGAATTATCTTTTATCTTCCTGAAAAATTGAAATATGCAAATGAAAGCAAAAAAGGAACAGTCAAATTAAATAAAATTAGCGAAACAATGATGAAATAATTTATTTATTTAAATTGAAATAATAATAATAATAATATTAATAATAAAATTACTGCTCTCTTAAATTTTATTCGATTAATTCAGATTAATGTAGATAAATTTATCCTTTTATCGATAAATAAATACAATAAATACACAATCGCTAAATTATATCGATTGAGTTACATCGTTACATTTAGTTCTCAATCGCTATATTAATCAAGTTTATTTCAAATAATTGTGCTCAAACGATAATCTCAATCAAAATACATCGCCATGCAAAAACTGTTTTTCAAATTTAACTCCTGCAAAAAAAGTAATTTTAATTAAATGGTATATTTATCTTTAAGAGATTTCATGATAAAACCAACTTTTGTAACAAAAAAAGGCAATATATTTTTAATATATTTCTTTTCAAGCGGTATTTCAATATTGATTTTATTTGTTTTTCTTTTTCTCTGAACAAAAAGGATCCAGAAGGAAATTAATAGATTCCTTTCTTACGGACAAGCTGTTGGAAAAATATTTTATCTTTCTTCACATTTAAAGACAAGCAGTAAAATTTGAAAGGAATTTTTTTAGATGAAATATCATAATACGCACATTTGATCAAAATTTTGTTATTATGCCGTACCTTTCGAAAGTTTGTAAGTTCGACGTCTATTTTTCTGAGGCTAAAAACTTATTCAATTAAAATTATGCGAAAGCTTTTTTTTCGTAGTCACGTTATTATTTTTAAAATAAATTATGCTACTTTTCTGATGTTATTGGAAGAATTTTTTTTAGATAAGAAATTTAGTTTTTGTTATTTCGCTAAATTTTAAAATGATCATTTAATAAATTTTAGAAATTAAAAAACATCTCATGAAATCAAAAGTCAAAAGAAAAAAAACATTGAGGCTCACCATTTTTGTCCTTTATTCAGCAAAAAAAGTTTTAAAGAAATACAGTAACCTTGAAAGTTTATATCAACAATGAATTTTCAAATTTTGGCTTCTCATGGTTATTCAAAGTTTATGTTTCTCGAAAAAAATTTTAAATCTGATAAGAAAATTTGAGGACCATTCTAGATTTCACGAAATATTTAAAAAAATAAAGAACTTAAAGCTTATTTTAGATGATGTCTGAAAAACCATTTCATATTTTGAGAAAGTAAATTTTTAGGAGTTTTTTTCTCTAACAAAAAATATATTTTGAGATACGCAAGATTTTCGAAACTTGAAAATATAAATTTAAATTTCAAGTTAAAATTAAGGCAGTTTAACGCACGCTTTGCTTTTAATTAGAGAAAATATTGTTGTGGCAAATTCTGTAAATTTTGATTTTGAATTACAATGGCACTGTTCAGATAATTCTATCTCAACTACAAAAGAAAATTTGTGCAACTACTAATGAAATTTTAATGACCATTTATACAGTAAAAGATCATTAGTAAGTATGATATAAATTCAAACATTACTCCCAATATGATATCCTAATATAACTCAAATATGATATCCTAATATAACTCAAATATGATATCCTAATATAACTCAAATATGATATCCAAATATGTCACCAAATAAGATATCTGAATATGACTAAAAATATGATATCCGAAAATGACTCTCAGTGTGATATCCGAATTTGACTCGAATTATGATATCCGAATATGACTCCAAATAAGATATTCAAATATGACTCCAGATATGATATCCGAATATAACACCAAATATGTCTTTAATTATGTTTCCAAATATGAATCCAAATATGACTCCAAATATGATATTCAAATATGATTTCAAATATAATATCCAAATATGACCTTCCAATTTTTCTTACCGATTTACAATAATCAAACATCGTTTTCTATAAATTGTTCCTTTAACTTATGTTCATTTTTTTTTCAAAATTTTTTTAAACTTGAATTTATTTATAAGAAGGAATAATAATAATTTTAGTCATAAAGTTTATTCTGAAGGTTTGGAAAGGTGAAAAATTGTAACAAGAAGTTAGATTTTGTGAGTAATTCTCTTTTTCAAGTCTTTCTTTTCATCTTCATTTTTATAAAATATAAAGTATAATCTTCTAGCTGTGTAACATAGTTTTTTTTAAAATTTTAAGAAGGTTATAGTATTTCTAAAATGTCTATAGAGAATTACTAAAGTATTGGTCCTTTAATATATTCCATAAACATCTTCTGATTTCAGAGCATAAAAACTAGATATGAAATAAATTTTACTCAAAAGAGGAGTGAAATTTATCACAATGACATTCTTTTGACTGTATTCCTCTCAATAAATTCTTTCCTTGTCTACACTTTTATAGAGAAAAGAGAAGCAATTGTTTGGAATGATGATGACATGCAAGATAAAAATTCCTCGATTTTATGGAAGTTACTAAATAAATGGATGCCAGACGTTATAGTTACAGTTAAGTAGAAGATTCAGAACATGTAGTTATAGAAAATGCGATTTTTCACAAACGTAAATATTTGCTTTGCATTTAAAGCGAAAAATTTCAACAATTGTGTTGAAAAAATCGAAGAAATTTTTTTCTGAATTCTCTTAATGTTAAAATAAAAACAATAAAAACATTTGCTTTTTATAAGATATATGTTGAAAGTAGTTTTTTGAAGACTGACGCTAGAATCGAGGCATAAAATAAAATTATTTATGCACCAAAAAGGTTTTTGATGTATCATGCAAACTTTGAAAGAAAAAAAAGATTAAAAATGAAGAAAATGGAAAGTTTAAAATTGGAAATGTGAAAGGTGAAATTTACCTCCCTTTTATGTCCAAAATTTCAATTTAAATAAACCATTTTTAAAGATATGAAGAATTTGAGAAGTAAATGTTTTAGTAAATGCTTTAGAGTTTTATTAATGTGATAATGATTTGTAAGTTTATTAATAATTTGTAAGCAATGTTACGTTATAAGTAACGGCTATTGCCACAAGAAGAAAACAATTCTGGTAAAATTTTTAGATCGTATGTCATTCTGGTAGAAAACCAAACCATAATTCTGGTTAATAAAACCAAAATAAACGGTATTTAAACCATCCATTTGGCAATTTTTCCTTTTATATGGTAAAGATTTACTGTTTTGAAAATTATAGCTTTTATTATCACGCATTTAGTGAAAAGTACGAAACAGAAAAGTAAATTTAACCGAATGATTTTTATGCCATAGTCTAAAGTATCATAATAAAATTACTATATTTTACCACATTTGCCAAATTTTTTCATAGATTAAAAAACCATATTTTATTATTATTTTTACCAAAATCATGAATCTAGAAACACTATGAATTTTACTATATTCTGGTAGTTTGTACTATACTTTTTTTTCTCAGTGTGATAATAACTTTTAAGTTATCACCTAAAAATTATTATCACATTGTAAAAATTGGATCACTCTGTACTTTATGCAAATTTCATCATGCAAATTTAAAGAATTTCTAAAATTATATTAAATTGAAGTATATTTCCTTTTGATATCAAGTTTAAAAGTTATGATTAGGTGTTTTCATCAAACATTTTCTAAATTTTCATTTTGCAAAGTTGAGCGATGCACTCTCAGAAATAAACTCACACTTTTGTGTTACGAAATCACGTGATTTCGGACGAAATTTTCAAATATATGACGAAAATATTTCCTCGTTGTAGTTCATTGTGGAATATTGTTAACTAGAATGATATAACTAGGTGAAAGACTAAAGTGGTCGAACAGTTGATCTAGTACAAAAAAGATCCTGGGTTCGAATCCTGCATGGGGCATGGGTGTAATTAATCTCCCTGTTCCATCTGTCTTTCTTGTGTTATTAAGGGGACATTGATATAGCTATATGTTATTTACGATAAAGCGATTATTGGAAAAATTAGGCACTACGAGTTTTTTTGTTTTTTTTTTGGAAAATATAGTATGACGAAATATTTTTTTACTATTTTTTTATTCTTTTATTCGAAGAAATAAAGATAGCAATTTCGTCACTTTGACTAAGTGCTCGCTTGGAGCATATACCAGGAAACAGTTTCGTCGTATTTGTTTTCCACGGTGTACCGTCGTTCAACCTAGTCCAAGATTTCCTACCGTGTACAAAGTTAATTTCAGCTTATTTATGCAGATATGAAATAATATGTTAGCGTTAAGCACTAACAGAAAGCAATGAAAAATAATTTATTCCTCAATTTTCTTTGATTTTCAAAGCATCGGATTGTATGATTATTTATTAAAAATGATTTCTTTACTAAAAATATTTATTATAAAATAAAACTAGTAAGAGAGAATTTCAAAAATATGCTTGACAATGTATCACGATTAAAATTTCTGTTTATATTCTGTCTTATCTTTACATTGTAGTTTCGTGAATTTCCGTGAACATGATGTATTATTAATTTTAAAACAAAACTTAAGTTACTAGCAATAGATAAAGTTAAGAATGTCAGATATTTAAATATTTTCGGAATTTTAGAAAGAGGAAAGATGATGCAATTACTATATTCCTTACGGTTGTTTCAAGTTTATGCATAGGATTAAGTTTCCCGTAAAGCTTATTTAAATCTTTTAAGCAGTATTGTAAAATAAACATAATCTAAGCTGAAACTGAATGCGTGAATACTTTCTGAATGTTTATCTTCTTGTTGCAGGCGCGTATCTGTTGCCAAGGGCGGGAAATTTCCATAATTTCTATGTTATCGCTGATTTCCTAAATTTTTAACAAATGCAATGTAAATTTTATCATTAATGTAAAACGATTCATGGATAAAAATTAAAACATCAAGATTATAACTTTTTTTAAAAAAATTTTTAACGAATTTTTAAGGGAATAGGTAGGGCATATACCTATAAAGCTAAATCTGACCTTTTTTAATATACCTTTTCTCAGCATCAAAACAAGATATTGCTTCAGTTTTTTTTTCACGGAACATTTACATATATATGTTTACACTGTAATAACTGCTAAGACATATCTTTGGCAGAAACTTTTTAAAACAATTATGAAATAAGAGCTTTTAATTTTTTAAAAAGTTTCAAAAATCATTCATCCTTCAAAAATTATTCCTGCTGACGCTAAAATATTATCACATTGACTGATGCACGTTAAATCTGTCTAGTCACAAAAGTCCCCCATGATCCCATAACAAATCAATACCTCTGGGGGTACTAGATTGGAGATCGATCGTTCTCTGATTCAGGTCAAAATTACGATCTCTGGTTGAGTGAATGGATGTATGAATGGGTCAGCCCTATTAACGGGCATGACGTATGGTGTGGTAGAATTCGAATTCTTGGCCATAGGTAGCGCCACTGAAAAACAAGAAACGCACACTCTGCCTTAAAATTTGTCACCAAGCAGGCTTGCCCGTGTGGCAAGTGACATTGGAAACAACAACATTATTACAGCATACGACTGAAATAGTCTCAAATGTCCTCAAAACATTTCAAAGCGATATCATAAGTAGATTCTTAGAAAAGGTGCATTTAAAATGGTCAGTTTTAGCATTATTTATCCGTGCCCGACCGACTCCTTTTGAATTTAAAGACGCGAAGCATAATAAAAAAACAATATCAAAATTTAAAATGACGTAAGATTTCAAGGGAAAACCTAGATTTACATTAAGGTGTAAAGAAAAACATGCTGATTTCGAATTAATCATTTATAGAAAGTAAAGAAATCGAAGCTCTTTTTTGATTTTCTGGAAAATTAATTTTAAAAAAATTAAAAATAAACTTGAAAAAAAAAATGCGCACTCATCCTAACTTGTTACGGGCAATACACTTTATAGAATCAAAAATAAAACCGTACTTCGGAATAGATGGTGCTTTTTTACACTAGGGAGCGCTGCAGGCTCTTTACCTCTCATATTTTTGAGTTACTGTATCCGATGTATTTTGAGGCTATTTGGCTTAACATGTTTTGCTGTGTTAACAGAGAACACAGCAAATAATGAAGCGACGGTAAATGGTAAATATATATAGACAGCACATGTAGTTTCAAAATAATAAATATAAATTGTGAAAAGATAGTAATCATGTGAGATAGCTAGCATGTAAACATGAGAGGTAATGGAACCTAATAAAGTTAGAATAAAAATAGTTATCAAACACTTATTGTCTTGTCAACAATATACAAAATGCGAAATTTAAATCTAAATGATGATTTGAAAAATAAACCTTGTCTCTTTGTCGTTACTCTAAATAAATACTAATTCTAACGAATACGAGGTGCGACTGTTTGTATCACGGTATTGCAATTTGTTTTTTATTGCAAAAAATAGCAATAAATGATTCAAAAAAGCCAAATCATGTCTGCCAAAAAGGAGATTTCTTTCTAAATGCAGCAACCGATTTTAGCAATATACCTATAAAAATACCTAAAACAAATTTTCATTTCAAACTCACCAGAATTACGTAATATCATTTTACAAACGTCGTTGAACAGCCCATCCAATTTTTGGGTTTATGACTACTAATGTTCAACTCCGTAGCCTTGTAATTTTGAACCTAATCCAGAAGAAAAGGGAACTCCTGGATCGAGTATTGGGAGAAATTTGCCTTCGTGGAGGACTTTCTGATGGAACTAACCCACATTTGCGTTACATGGAGAGGAAGATCACGAGAACCTCATACGGTTATCCTGATGGCAAGGGGACTCTAACCCACTGAGGATATTTCACGTCAGCACTGTGGTCGGTGCAAGCCGGATGCGGAATTCGTATCGACCAGCCGTCACCGGGATCGAACCACGGTTCCCCTCATTGGATGGCGAAAGCTCTATCCCCTTTTAGTTCAGAAATTATATTATTTATTTTTATTGAATAGAAAATTTTACGTTTGAAAATATCGCCTAGCACCATACCATAAGCTGTAATAAGCAGCTGTAGATTTTCTCATCCGGAAAATGTGATGGCAAGGAGCTTGAGATTTGTTTTCGCTTACATTTGTATTGAAAACATCTATAAGTTCTCATAAGTGTAGGATATTTACATGAGCGTGGGACACATTTCTAGAATTGCCTTTATAAACGGAAGTGTGTTTTTAACCCGAATATCGCTACGCATTTGACTTTGTAATGGCGGAAAAGTGCCATCAAAAGTAAATTTTCTTAATGTTAGGAAGTAGTTGATTAACGGTAAAATAATTGGATATTTTATAATTGCAGCGACCATTTGAACTTGAAAATAATCTAATATTTTAATAATCTTTTTGATTATTAAAAGATTAGAAAGTCCAAAGTTATAATAAGTAAATTTTAAGTCGCTAATTATCACATCAAATCAAGGCCTTCATGTTTCCCTAAAACAAAGTCTAGTAATGACTTCAGTTATGCTACCAGATTTTATCTCTTTTTTTTCTCAAATGAGGATGTTAGTTGGAAACGGGCTTTTGAATTAAAAAAACCATTTGTAACTTTTTGATCATGAAATTCAAGATATACTTGCAATTTTTTATTAGATTATCTAACATCTTATGATGCAAAAACATGTTGATATTGTATTGAAAATTCTTTATAACACTATTATCTCTTCTGCACATAATCACAGGACAAAACAATATCTTTGACTTTTTACGAATTTTTTATGAGTTCTGTATACATTTTGTTTTTATGTGGTATTTCATTTAAAAAAAGCTGATTGATACATTATCATATTGTTTTTTTTTTGTTTTTGTTAAATAGTTTTCAATATCAGAAACCATTGAACATAATTTTAAGAATTCTGAAAAGAACCATAAAATATATTAAAGAAAGCCAATTTAAAATAATTTTTCGTAGTAAATTAGCATGGCAATTTCTTTGATTCAAATATTGATTTTTCTGTACTAGCGCTAAATAAAAAAAAAACATTTTAAATTAGACATGAAAATAACCAATTTGTATTTATCACGTAACAATAAAAATAACGGTATATCAGAGTTTTGTTTCGTAACAAATTCCGGTAAAAATTTATTTTACAGTAAAAAGTACCGCACCTTGAGTGCCGTAATTCGATCCAAATTTTTCACATTGTTGTACCGAAACGGAATTTAATCTAATACTTTATTAATGTTGCAGAAATATTGCGCAATACCGTAGTTGCGAGTCAAACCAATTTTTCTTGTATTTTAATTAACCATGTAAGTAAATTACTTCGTTACATCATAAAGTTCAAACACCTTTACAGCTATACTCCCTTTCTTTAAAAGCCCTCTGATAATAAAGTGAATCATTCTCTTTTTTCAAGCCTAATCAAGATCAAATAATAAGTAATATTACTAAATATAGCAGAAATAACATTAGCCCCTTCGTTATCGCACTTACCAAGCAAATTAAGCCAGAGCAAATCAAATTACGCTACCCATAATTACAGTTAGAGAGGCTATGTCTTTACCAGCAACAGTTCGATGCTTGCTCAAAAGTTTTCTCGCCAAAGAATCTCATTTAGAATATGTGGCGGCCGAGCTCAAAAGAAGGATATACATTTTAAACGAACAAGATATATGCTGGAAATGATTTGATTTAAGCCTATGTCAAGGACTTCTATCTTATCACGTCGTAAGAATTTAAATCAGTGTATGTTCTTTGCACTTGCTTAATTTGAATTAATTGCATTCGCAGTAATTGCATTTACTTCCATGCGTTAAGTCAAAGCTTTGGCGACACTTCAAACAGAAGGAGTTTAAATAGTTCTATTGTAGTATTATTCAAATTGCTTAGATATGTGCATCTTAATTAAGATAATTTGTTGTGTTTATGCAAGGCTGCAATGCTGTTAAAAAATTCGAATACAAAATTATTTGAAATATAAAACTTACATGAAATGTTATTTGAAATTTTGCAAAGAAAGCTCGTGAAACTTGTTGCTAGTTGATAGGCTGTTCAAAAATGTCTTATTGTGTCTTAGTTTTATGAAAAGCAGGAACATTTCAAGAAGTACAGCTGATATTGATAACTTTTGCAGCGAGAGTCTACGAGAGTTTTTACGATGAAATTGCGCATAGCAGAGTCACATAGTCGCCTATGAAGATTGCTTATTATTGATGGTTTTAAAAACTTATTATATCAATATTTTCGGGATTTAACTTTTGATAACTCGAAGAGCATTTTATTTAAAAATCGCAAATCATGCTCATAATATTTCGAAGGGCTGTCTGATAAACTTCAATATTTAATAGTAAACCAACTGTAACTTCTCAGATTCTATGACTAACAGTGAGAAACTTTTCACCGCCAAAAAGCATGAAACTTTCTGGAATATTTTCCAGTGGAAAATAGATAACTCATGGAAGTTATGTCTTACAATTAGAGTATTTTTGAAAGTACTTCCTAATTTGTATTATGAAAAGCTTTTTTAAGTTCTTCATGTTGAGTTGTGATTAGAGCAATAATGTGGTAGATTACGAAATGTTATTGGTAATTTTACCGTATTTCTCATGTAAAAAATAAGTACAAACTTTGATTAACTAGCTCTTTTTTCAAAAAAAAAGAAAAAAAAAGAAAAAACTTTGAATGGGTGTGGATTAAGGACAGAACAAACAATGTTAATGTTCACAAATGTTATATAAACTGATGAAGTATTCTTAATTATTATAAGCGAGACACTAAATTTTATGAACATTTCGCTAACTATTGTTACAATTTCAGCATGTTTATTGCAATATTTGTTTTTAGGAATTAAAATGCAGTTCTCTATCATTGTAAAATTTCTATCTTTTACTCTTACAGTACATTCAACATAGTTCAATTAAATTCAGGCTTAATCGGGATATATTGCTATATATCAGTATATGTGCTAGCTATTTTTAAAAGTATATATTTTTGTTATAACTACTAAAATTATGAAGTACCATAATATGTAATTACATAAAATTACGTATTTAATATTTAGTTTAAAAGATAGGAAATTCTAAATTAAACAGTTTTAAATTCAAAATAGTAATATCTTATCCGAAGAAATTGAAGCAAAAAATAAGCACTCGAAAAAATCTTTTTGCTGCATAGCTGAAATAACAAATTTTGATATATTTCGAGCACTTGAAAACGTCAAAACGATTTTATTTGTGTGATGCTCACTTGATGGTGGACGTTACGTTCGAACACTCGAAACGAGGAAATTTATATTTCATTTCAGTTATATGAAGTCGAAGAAGTATGAGTTTTAATTTTCAAACATTAGTTTTAATTGTGAATTGTTTATTGAGAATATCTTACGCCACAGTAAATGCTTTTTTTTTTAAATGTTGCACGTTTGTACTGATATATTTAATTTTTTTGTGAATAATTTATTATTTTTGTACATTGTAAACATTTTTAACTTTTTGAGACATTTTTATAGAAAAATCTCTCAGATTTATTATTAATTTAATTTAGTAGAAATTAATAGAATTTTTGTGAACAAAATTATTTTTCTTTCAGTAATAAAAAAATGTGAACTAAAATTCTTTGTAATCATTTCAATATATTTATACAGATTTGTTTGTAACTGAAGTAAAATACAAAAATATTTGGAAATATTTATGTTTTTAAACTATAAAAGAATTTTTTACCTACGCATAACAAAACAAAAAATAATTGAATGAAAATTTTCTTAAGAAACTCAAAACTAAAGCCAAAATTCAATGTACCTTAAGTCAAATTTTCATAGCATTTCTCAGTTCTGCAGGTTTAACATTTTTTAGCATTTTTTTCCTTTTCTATTATGCATATTTACGTCCCATTCTGTTGTTACATCTTTTTTTTAAAATGATAAATTCAGTTTTAAAGTATTTTATTTACTCCTTACTTCCAACTCAATATACTTTGAGAATCAAAAATAAAATCTACATGTTATGTATTTTGGGTTGAAAGTTTTTCGTGAGTTTTGTTTTATTATTGTTTACACTATGTTTAACATTCATAAAAAGATTCTTTCTTTAAAAGTCTACATGGTAGTTAAATGTATACATGGCATATTACGAAACTTTTTATTTATTAAATATATTTTTTACTTATTAAGGAACTTTCTTAATCATTTCCTATTTTACTTTATTTAAAATATTTAGAATAATTTAAAAAATATACATTCCCTATATAACATATTTCCTAAATTTTAATATTTCTATGTTTCTTTAATTTTATATTTCATATATTTTTGTATTTCATATTTTCTGTATTTCCTTATTTGTTCCTTACAATATTTTTCTTATGCACACAGATAATATTTTTATAATTAATGTTTGCGTATTTTTTACTAACTCTTAAAAGTTGTTACACTACAAATACTGGAGAATACCTGTACTTAAAAAGTTCAGTACCTGTGTTATTATTGTACTGTTTTGTCATATGTTGAGAGTTCTTAAACTTATATTTAAATTGACGCCTAATAATTTTTAATTTATACAATTAAAATATTGTATGTATTTTATCACAAAGAAATTAGTAAAAAACGAATTCTACTTCCATATGCTTAAATCTATTGATCAAATTTGTACACCCTAGCATGGTTCTTTATAATTATTGATTGGCTGAAATTGTTGATTAATTATGTTATATCCAAGAGTTTTATATCTTTCTAAGCAGATATAATCTATTACAGATATTTTTATGTTCTTTTCATTGATCTTTATGAGCAAAATTATTTTTACATATATATATGATATATCCTGCACAATAATATATTTTTATCCAGTTATATTTAATGCAATCAATTCACCTCCCTCATAATTCATCCATGTCTTTTTATACAGCTTAAGAGTTTAAATATGAGACATACATGTCGTTTAAACAATGCATTTATATTCTTATGTGCTGTCATATAAATGAGATATATTTTTCATGTCCTTTTCAATGCGATATTGCATATTAATATTTTTACTCAGTGATTTACAAGACAAGTATTTTTTTATGTAAAACTTTTATGACTATAGAAAAAATTTAAATATTATAAATGCATGTATCTCATTCAAGTGTTTATATTGTACAGTATTTTATTATTCTAAGTATTTATATGTACATATTTTATTCAATTTAATAAATTTAAATATTTTACATTCATGCCACATTTCAAAGCATATGTAAATAACTAAGAATCACGTGCTATACAAATGTCACTACGAATACCATATTTTCGTATACCATATAGGTGGAACCGAAAGGCTTTCCAAAATCTCTATAATAACAAAATTCTTTAGCTAGAAAGGAGTATTTCCTATGTATCTCTTCGCTTATGTTAGGTTTACAAGACCATGTGTAAGCAGACTTGATATTCTTAAGGGTTCTATTATTAAGGCTGCATTTAAATTTCACAAAAATTCATCATCCATGAATTTTTTCAGTATTTTACAACTTAAGGTCGGGAAATCTAAATTGATTTTAGGAAATCAATATTAAGTCATAATTAAATTGTAAGTGTTTTATTCAGTTTTTTATGTATTCATCTTGAATAAAATGATTTAATTTCCAGTTAAATCCTTGTAACGCTGCAAAAGATGTCCAAGTGTCATTCTCTAATCACGATGAATTATAGTATAAGAGTACTGTTTAATATAGAGTATTTATAAGTGAAAATTTTATTTATTTATTTTTTGGTTTTATTTAATTTCCTCTTATTTTGTAACTAATGTATTTTGAACAGTTTTTTGATAAATAATACTTTGGAATCTTAATATGTAATAGATGTAAGCTTAATCTGTACTTTTAGAATCCTTATCAAAAAAAAAAAAAAAGATACTTATTTCGGGTCTCAAATTGATATTTAAGCATCATAAAAGCAAAAACTTTAACAAAATCTGACGAATTAAAGAAGAGAAAACTAATGTAATAAACATCAAAGTAGGACTTGAAATTGAAGGTGCGTTTAATAACCGTCTTTTAACCCCTTTTTGCTTCCTCTCACACTCAAACTTGTCTTATTGTTTATTACATTCGCCTTCCTGCTCTGTAATTTTCCAGATTTTGAAAGCGTTTTGTTTTTTCCTAAGTTAAACATTGCTCTGCTATCCCCCACTATATCCACTATATTTTTTGCTTTCATAATTGATAAGAATTAAAACACATAACTTTTAAAATACATCATATGTAAGGCAGTGAACACTTCAAGAATGTTCGAAGAATATTTTCCCGGGTAAAAAAAAAACACCATTCTTAAAGCTTCAATCATGATCTTTCAAATTGCTTCAACAGTTTTACAATTTCCAAAATTATTGCTGCTAAAAGAAAAATTGTTATTTATAATTGTTAATCATTATTTTGATCAACCCTTGTATATACAAATCAACCAACAACTATCAAGATTCAAACCTCTCTGGTTTCCAATAAGAATAATTGAGTACTTTATCTTCTAAGACAGGGGTCTCCCATTTTTTCCAATGACCCTAACCTCTATCAGATTTAAAACAGTTCTACGCCATCCCAGTCATACAGTCATACATTTTTCTGCATTATACTATTTATAGTGTAATATTATGAAACAGAAAATATGGCAGAAAGTTATGATATAATAAATATAGTTAATAGAATTAATAATTCAACTTCATTGAAGTACTTTAATAGTTATTGATAATAAAGTGCTTATAATTGATATATAATAATGTAATAAGGTGCTTATAATATATAAAGGTGCAGATAATTTATGATATTATTAGTGTTAAAATAGAAGAGAAGTAAATAAAGAGAACTTACCAATCACATTCGAAGTGAAATTTATCTAATGAAATGGGTGGGTGATAAATGGGCTGAGCTGCTTCCCAATGTGCCGCAGATCACTCTTTAGAAACCTTTGCATTAAGATATACCATATTTCAATTAAAGTTCTGCATTTTCACCAATGAAAATTTTAAGGAGCTGTGGTGGATCAGTGAATAGAGCACTCGGCCCTATTGAGATGAACCTGGTTCGAATCCCAGCGATGGTTGGTCGATACGAATTTTGCGTGTGGCTTGCACCTATCACACTCAGTGGATGGCATAAAATATCCTCAGTGGTAGACGGATCATGGGTTAGAGTTTCCTTGCCGTCGTACTAACCATTCGTGGTTTTCGTGGTTTTTCTCTCCATGTGACGCAAATGCGGATTAGTTTCATCAAAAAGTCCTCCACGAAGAAAAAATTTCTTCCATTACTTGTAGTGGAAGAATTACTTGTATATCCAGTAGTTCCCTTGTCTTCTGGATTGGGTTCAAAATTACAAGGCTACGGAGTTGAACTCTGGTAATGGTAAGCGCAAAATTGGGTCGGTTGCTCAGCTACGGTTATAAAATGAAAATTTTGAAGAGCCATGGTGGCTCAGGGGGTAGAGGGCTCAGCTCCTAATGACGCGACCCGGATTCGACAGCAATGAATCCCAACGATGAATCTTCGGATCGAATCTCAACGATGAATTCCCCCTAGGGCTCGCACTCACCTTAATGCTGACGAAAAATATCCTCAGTGGTAGACGGATAATGGGTTACAATCCATTTGCTGTCAGGCTCACCATATGAGGTTTTCACGGTTTTCTTCTCCATGAAAAATCCTTCACGAAGGGAAATTTCTCTTAATACTTGATCGAGGAGTTCCCATATCTTCTGGATTGGGTTCAAAACTACAAAGCTACGGAATTGAACATTGGTTGCCTTAAACTGAAATTTGGGTCTGCAGTTCTACGACGGTCATGAAATGAAAATTTTTTAAAAATTACTTTAAAATATGAAATTTCACAATTAGGATTGCGTCGACAAATTTGTTACAACATCGATTAAATAAATTTGAAGACAATAAAGTAAGCCTCAATTAGTTTGCTAAAAAAGGAAGAAATAAACTTTTGGTGTTAAATGTCCTCATAAATTATCGCGATAGTATCATATTTGGAGTATAATATTTATTATCTATATATTGCTATCAAATTATTAGTCAGTATTGTTTCATAATAAAAAATATGATATTCTGAATTTTTTAAAAATTCTTTTCAAGTATTCTATCATATTAAAAAATATTGTTCATTTTACATAAGAACAACTTTAAAAAATAAAACCCAAAAAACTGACAAAATGATATATTAGAAAACAATATAGAATATTTCATTTTAAATTAACTTTCTCTCAAGCACTGATTTACTTTCTCATTCTTACGAAGAAATTATTGCGCATGAATGGAGACAAATGAAGCATTAATAATAGAAATATGGTTTGGAAATTTCTTTGGAAAGTCAAGATATTAGTTTTATCTTAATAGAATAGAATGATATCATTTCAAAACTCACTCAAGAGTGATGAAATTTTTCTACATCGGCACTCGTTTCAAAATTGCTTTTTTTCCAAATTAAAGTATGCAAATGAAATAATTCTTCTAAAAAATTAAATATTTACTTGAAAGCTTTATTAAATTGTACCTATCAATAAAAAAGGAGACAAATCATAATTTTAAAAGTTGGTATTTTATATAAAATTGAAATGTAAAGATATATTTGAATTAAACGTGAATGCCAAAAACTATAAAAATGATAAAAAATATGATACGCATAGAAAATATGGCATAAATATATATGATATACGGTATACGAAATCCAATAGTTATAATTTTTCCATATTATATATTGAATAATTAGAATTCTTCTAGTTAAATTTTTAAATATACGATAATTATAATACTTCTTTAATTCAAATGAAATGAATTTTCTAAAAAATTTCGAACTAACTTGAAAGCTTTATTATATTATACATGACAATGAAGAAGGCGACAAATCATAATTTTAAAAGTTGTTACGTCATATAAAATTGAAATGTAAAGATATATTTCCATTAAACATGAATGCTAAAAACTATAAAAATGAATTGAAAATAAGATATGCATTGAAAATATGGGATAAATATATATATGGTTTACGAAATACAATAATTATAATTTTTCCATATTCTTTTCAAAATAATTATAATTCTTCTAATTAAATTTTTAAATATACGATAATTATAATACTTCTATAATTCAAATGAAATAATTCTTCTAAGAAGTTTCATGCTAACTTGAAAACTTCATTAAATTGTACGTATAAATAAAGAAGGAGACAATTCATGAATTTAAAAGTTGTTAGGTTATAGAAAATTGAAATGTAAAGATGAATGGATGCATTGAAAATATGGGATAAATATATGTGATATGGTACGTGGTATACGAATATAATAATTATAATGCCTTTACTATGCTTACAAGATTTTAAAAGAATGTGACCCTCTGTTGGGCATCAGATTTGAAATTTTATTTTAAAATTTTATAGTCAAAATGTTAGTTTAAAACCTAATGTTCTATTTTTGGAACATTGGTGATTCAAGGGTTCTGTTTTTAGATTTCAAGTGATGCATTGGGTTATGTTGTGTGCATTTTATTCAATTGCAATTATGATACTTATTTAAGATTAATAATGATGTTTAAATGGAAAGCATGATGTATGTGGTTAGTTTCAACCTCTTTTGATATTTATTTGCAGGTCGCAAATAACAGAATGACAAAAACAAAATACATAGAACGTAGGAAGATACATACTCTTTCATACTCTTTTGTTGAAATTCTAACAATTGAAAAGAAATTCTTTTTGATAAGGTGATGGCTTTCAGGATGCTCTAATGCATTTTTGTGATTTATTTGACAATGATAGATTTAAAATTTAACATCAAAATGGTTTTTTAATGTGTTTCCTGTAATGGTATTGAATAGATTCTTATTATTGATAGTTCTTCCTTTTGATTCTTGTAATTTGTTTTACTTTTGGAAGAATTTTGTTCTTACAGAGTTGCTTCAGGAAAAGTGTGTCTGTGATGCCTTGATAGGCATTACATATTTCGTAGCTTTTAAATTTCTTTTATTTCATAAATGTAATTTTTTTTATTATTTTCAATCTAATTTTAATCAAATTCAACCAATTATTTAATTTTTATTACATTTCATAAAAAGCAAATATAAATTTTATTCTTTTCTTAACAATCAATGCAATGACTAAATTTTTAATTCGATACTAATGCAAAACTCATTAATTCATTGACGCGATTAAATCGAATATCAAATTCTATTTATAACTCATTCTTTATTTCTCTTTCTACAAAAATGTTTCAGTTACAGGGTTATATTAATTTTCACTGTCTTTTTTTTTTGGCAATTAAGCTGCAGCTAAATTATTTTAAAATTTAATATTAATTACGTGGAGTTGGCCTTGTTTTTGGCTATTTTAATTTTTGGTAAATCGCGAACAATGGACCTCTTCCCATTCTCCTAACTGTCCGTTGGGTACAATTCAATCACTTTTTAATTTAGCTTTTGACTAAGCTGGTAATGGGAATTTATCTTTCATGACCTTTCCTTATAGATATTATTATGCAAAATTCATTATTTCTCTTCAATTGGATAAAAATACACTTTTAAATTTGCATCTAGAACTACAAGAAATACTACTATAATAAAAGTTTAATAATGATCCAGTTTTTCCTCAACTGTCATTTTCATGATCCTGATTTCATCACAACAATCTCCAATCAGTCAATTATATTATACAACTCCAACCGCGCCAATTTTCGTCATTATAGTGTCCATTTTTTTATTTTTCTCATTTACAAGCTCCACTTCCTGAAAAGTGCATAATGATACAAAAAACAATGGCTTCGCTAGAAACATTATCTAATTCAGATTTGGAAGATCTAAATGTTTGTCAGCTAGAGCCTGATTCACTAAGAGAAATTTTAACTTCTATGTAAAACATAGATGAAGGCAGCTTAGAACCTGTCATGCCATTTCATGCATGCAGAATATTGTTTTTAAAAGTTATATTGGAGAGGATAAGAGTAAATAAAATCCTAGAATCTAGTGCAAATAAAAAAAGAAAATGCGAAAGCCCAATTCTAAAATCTAATAATAAAAGAAAATTTGATGTGCCTAGATAATTGAAAAAAACCGTAAGCAATTTTGTGAAAATGCCATGAATGCACGAGTTCTGCTGCTCTTGACGTAATTCAAAAACTATTATTGGAAAAGATCTGAAATGTCTTGGCAATATATAATCATTTTATGCTTTAGAAGAAGTTTAAACAGTAAATATATTTCCCAAAACGAGATTTTCCATTTTCATTGTCTTCTGCGTAGATACCATTTTGTTCCAATCGAAGATATTTATTGAAAAGCAGATGACGCAATCATAACAACCATGAGTAAAAAAAAATCTCCTGATAAATATCAATGTTCCAAAAATGGAACATCGTTAAAAACGCACTTAAAATTTTTTTTTCATCGAATTTATCTTTTTATTTTATTGCCTTAGATGCTCTTTAGTGGCGAATTTATCAATTTTTTTGTTATTTGGTATAACGTTCTTAATTCAGAATTTAAACAGTAATAAAAAAAAAATTTTCTATAGAAAAATCAAATTTTGAATGAAATCGATCCAATAGTTACTGTGAAATCAAATTCTAAATGCCTGCCTTTTTGTAAAAAAAAATTTGATTTCTCAAGAACTATTCGCCCAATGTACTTATTTATTTTATTTTGTCATATAAAATCACATTCTATAAAATGATCTAAATCATTTTAAAGAATTATTTTAAAGAATCAGTGCATAGAATCATTTTAAAATGATGAAACATGTCTCCGGATTATCCTCAGAGATGCTTTTCAGACCGTCGCTAATAGCCCATTGTGCAGCTCTAGTGCTACATAAATAAAATACCTGCCTGCCTAAAATGATGTGAAAATTTTTATACCTTGAAATTTAAAAAATTAAAGAAAACTTTTTTTTTATTTGAATTGTTTCAAAAATTGTAAATCGCATATTTTCTGATGTAATACTCAAATTTTCTATCTATTCAGTGCCTAAAGAATTAGATTTTAAAATCTTTTAAGATTGTTCAAGATTATGCTTTAGAAAGGGTAGTAAAACAGTTTTGTCGATATTGAATGAAAAATATAGTGCCTTAATAAAAGGAAGTTTATGGCTTTGCTTAAGTACCAAGAGAAAAGTACTTTGTATGTTAGTTTTACGAGCTACGTCGAATGTCCGCCTTAGTATATCTTATTCTGCACTTTCTAATCGACACCCAAAATCCGCACCTGGTTCTCAGTTGCTTAATGAGTCTTCGAGAAGAAGCTCGAAATTACCCGGGTAAATAATAAATAATTCCCTTTTGTACCAGAAACTGCTCTATACATCACACTATAATTATAATACTTCATGACAAAATAATTAAATACTCAGACTAACAGGAAAATAGTACCGTAAAAGTAAATTTTTGATGTCAAAGAAAACTTTTGTCATATATTTCGTGATTCAGATATGTTATTTATTTTAATGTCACTTTATTAGTTTTAAATATATATACTAAAATGATCGACACATTTTTTTTACATATTTTATGAAAAACTAATTAAATACTCATACTAACAAGAAAATAGTACCGTAAAAGTAAATTTTTGATAACAAAGAAAACTTTTCTAATATATTTTGTGATTCAAAATTCAAATATGTTATTTATTTTAATGTCATTTTATTCGAAATAAATTTGCGTACTATATTGATTTACAAAAATATTAAATATACTCTGTAACAAAATGATTAAATATTCATACTAACAAGAAAATAGTACCAATAACGTAAATTTTTGATAGCGAAGAAAACTTTCTAATATATTGTGTGATTCAAAATTCAAATATGTTATTTATTTTAATGTCATTTTATTAGTTATAAATTTGTGTGCTATAATGATTTACAAAAATATTATGTATACTTTATGACAAAATGATTAAATACTCATACTAACGAGAAAATAGTACCGTAAAAGTAAATCTTTGATAACAAAGAAAACTTTTCTAATATATTTTGTGATTCAAAATTCAAATATGTTATTTATTTTAATGCCATTTTATTAGAAATAAATTTGTGTTCTATAACGATTTACAAAAATATTATATATACTCTGTAACAAAATGATTAAATACTCATACTAACAAGAAAATAGTACCAATAACGTAAATTTTTGATAGCGAAGAAAACTTTTCTAATATATTGTGTGATTCAAAATTCAAATATGCTATTTACTTTGATGTCATTTTATTAGTCATAAATTTATGTACTATAATGTTTTACGAAAATTTTATATATCAGCATCTATAAAGTTTCAGTGCCTCAGTAGAAAAGTTGAATTGTTTCATTATGTCATTTTATTGAGTATTAATGCATTAACAAAAAAGGATTTGTGAAAAAGAATGTAGGGGAAAGTCGGGTAGCCCCGCCCACTGTCAATTTCAAATGTATAGAATATTTTTTAAAGTCAATGGGCCATTCGACATTAATTTTTATATTAAAAAAATATTATTTTCAACGTTTCAAGTATTTATGCAGCTGTTAACATGGTAAACAATAGTTTTGAAAATATCTTGAATACAATAGTCATGAAATTAAGAAAAATTGGTTGAATGCTTCGATTACATACAGCATTAAAGTATGTAGTCTTAAGTTTAATTTGCACAAAGAAAGAAGTTTGTATGTGAAAAATTGTTCGAGTAATTACAAATTTACAAAAAAAATTGAATTTCGGGTAGCTCCGCTCACATGATTGTCGGGTATCACCATCCAATTTTATTTCGTCGATAAATGTACGGTTGCAAAGATTATTTTATTGCTTCAAATTTGAATGTTATATGCATTTTTAACAACAAATATTGTTGTTATTAAATGACTGTTATTAAATGATAGAATTAACTAAAAGTATATAAATACGTAATAAATAAAATAATTTTGTGATAAAAATGATAAATGAGGTTTATCTATTGTCAATACATTGGTCATTTTCATTTACACCTGAAAAAACAGTCAGAAAACATAATTTTTGTAACTGGGTGGGGCTACCCGACACATTTTTAAAAGAGCTGAGAAACATGTTTTTTGAAATTTTTATTTTTTTATGTTAAACTATTCTTTTTTTGGTTTATTCTTTTTGCATTATTTAATTAGATGATAAAATAATTAAAGCATACAAAAATAATTATTACTCAATATTATACAGAAATATAAGCAATACTCCTTAAGTGGGCGTGGCTACCCGACTCTCCCCTAAGTAGCAGTAAATATAATAATTTCATTTTGTCGCAGAGCATTGAAGAAAATTGTCACAGAAGAAACGTTAAATCTTTCCCTTGTGCAGTCCCAGGTTCAAAAACCAGACTGCTTGATATTGATTTTCATGCGTACTGATAAATGTATCATTATTCATAAATCTATAAAAAGTTTTGAAATATCAAGTTTTATTTATGTTTTGAATAGATTAATACAAGTGAGATAGTGACTAGAGAAAAAAAAGTCTAGTAAAACTACAATACTGTAGAGTAATGACATATCTGGAAAAAAAAAACAATTCTGGTTAATAAAACCTAAATATACGGTTTTTAAGCCATTCATTTATAAATTTTTCTGTTCAAATGATAAGGGTTTACCGGACAGTCTGATTTTCCAATTTATAGTTCTTATTACAGAACATTTAGTAAGAAATAAAACACTGAAAATAAGTTTAACTGAATAAATGGTTTTTATACCATACTCCAAAGTATCACAATAAAATTACCAAATTCGCCAAATTTTATCACACGTTATGAAACCATATTTTATTGTTAACTTTACCAAAAAGCTTCGGTAAATTGTTAATTGGTATTCATATGGAGTCAGCAACACGGATAATTGTATCACTTTCAGGTAGTTTTGACCATATTTTTATTCTCAGTGCAAGGAATTTATTTATTCAGTATCGATATTAAACTTTTAATGTAACATATGTAAGTTTTAGTTTTATCAATGAAAATAATTATTAATAATATTTTTATTGATAATTAATAATTTTTAATAATTTTTATTAAAAAAATATTGAAAGAAATCTTGAAGATGCTTATTAAAATTTGAAATTTTTATTGATACTTAATCAATACTTAAAAACGTGTCAAAAATTTCTTGTCTCACAAAGATTGTGAAGAGATGGCTTTATGCAAATTACTTAAGAAATTTCTTTCATTTCTGTTTTTATAATGCAAAATATTGTTATTCTTTAGAAATATTTCAAACACGTATGATGTGGCGTTAAAATGGAATAAATAAATAAAATTAAAAAAAATAAAAACTTTAGAATTAGATTTTGTGAGCATCAAAATTATCTACTTTTATTTTTGATGTTCATTAAATCGAATTCTAAAGAGAAAGTTTAGTATGACATCAAGATCGCTTTTAACTTACGAAGTTTATAATATGTGATAAAATTAACTTTAAGGGATGGACTAAGAAACCTTTTATTTGGCAAAATTTACTTTTCAGTTTTTTATCTTTCCCTGAAAGTATGGTAATAAGAACTATAGTTTTTAAGAACAAAATTTCCGGTAAACCATTACCATATGAATTGAAAAATTACCAAAGGAATGATTTAAATAGAAGTGGTTCAATGGACTTGATTTTATAAACCAGATTCAATGTTTGTTTTAACCAAAACGTCATTACCATATAGTACTGTAATTTTGCCAGATTTTTTCCTCCTTGCATTTGGTGCCATTTTTCTGCAAATAGAAAAATTTCACATAAGTAAACCGGTTTAATGTTGAACCCTTACATTGGTATCCTTAATACCGTGAACATTTAGTATAATCTTAAATGTACTAAAATGAACCATGTTTCTATTTAATCTGAACCTTAGTACCTTGTAATCAAGTTTAAAAATAACTATTTTACCCAATATTACTGTTCAACTCAGTACAGTATTAAAGTTAAAGCAAATTTGAACGATACTATGGTTTCAGTTTCAAAACGTTTATCAGCAGACATTAGATTTCTTTTCTTACTTATTCCAAAGAAGAATCATAATATTCATCCAAGAATGGCTATTAAAAGAGCTTATTTATATTTTGAACAACCTAACGGATATTTTAATATATTAAGGAGAAAAATGTAAAACATTTCAATGATTTAATTTTAAAATAACTAAAGCAATTACCAATATTTTTACTTTGATTCAAATGTGAAATTTTCGCTTATTATAACACAGTTGCTTCAAACTGAAACTAATAGTTGTTTAAGTTGCTTCTGGTTTGAATACGAGTAAATTTTGAAACTAATTGTTTATGTATTGTTGAAATTTAAAATAAAAAGAAATGAAGAGGTTATGCCTAACTATGTGATTTAAATCAGATGTAATTAAATATCTGAAAGCAACGTAGCGCGTGTGAGTCGAACTTGATTGGCTCCTGCATCAACAAATGCCACGATTTACGTAAGATGACGTCACTTTCACGTATTCAACTAATTTTACTTCCGATGGCGAAACTTTTGTGTTTAAAACAAAAATAAAAAAATGAAGAATTGAGACTAGAATAAAATTTTAATCAACTGTAGAACACACGAATAATATTTTAGAAATTTAATTCTTTATACATATTCATTGTAAAACTGAATAACTTCCGAAATAAAAGAAAACAACCTGCAGTATTTTTAAGGATGAAAATTGATTTAAATTATCATATTAAATATAAAAAATTTATTTTTTTATTAGTTAATAAACGAGTTAAACATATATGTCTCAAACAAATAAACAAACAAATTTTTTCTTAGTAAATTCCCCTTAGTAATTTAAATTTTCTCACGGCATTTTTTACGTGATAAAAATATGCATAAACTTTCATTGCAATTAGGAATAGTTTAAGTTTTAATGTAAAAATTAAAAATATTTTTCTCTTAAAATAAAGAATATTCACATTCTTTTCCGAGATGACAAAAAAAAGAAAAGAAAACTTAAGGAAATAATTGCCTTAATCTTATTTTTCAACAAAGAAACTTAACTTTGCTATTCCTTAAAGAGAAACATTAAGATTCGGTGCAGGAGATTTCCCAAGACTTACGAAACTTTTTCGAAATAACTTTAGTGCTAAACTTCTAATTCTCTAAAACTGTTTGTTTAATCTTCTAGTCTAAATTCTGTTTGTTTTAAAGCTGTTAGTAAAATGTCTTTCGAATGATAATAAAGCTAATGAAATTAAATCATTTATTATGTTTGCGTATAGATGAACATCGTAGTTTTTATTTGTTAAAGAGCCTGATTCTTATAAAATTAAAGTCAAGCACATTTTATTTGTTTATAGAATAAAAAAGCGTTAAATATACTTTTATTCTGTATATTACATTGAGCGAAGACCAAAAGTTTGTGCAAAATGCAGTTATGAAAGTTTCTGATGAATGTCTGATAAAATGTCTGGAATTTTTCATTAATGTCTGATGAAATTTAAAATCGTTATTAATGCTATTAAATGATGAAATTAAATATTTTATTAAATTTATCGAATCTTAAAACTTTATCAGAAAGGAAATATTTTATTTTATAACTGTCGTTGAACAGAAGACCAAATTTTGAGTTTACGACTACCAATGTTCAACTCCGTAGCTCTGCCATTTTTAATCCAATCCAGAAGACAAGGGATGTCCTGGATGAAATATTGGAAGAAATTTGTCTTCGAGGAGGACATTTTGATGGAACTATTTGCGTTACATGGAGAGGAAAACCACGAAAGCCTTCCAGGATGAGCCTCGTAGCAAGGGCACTCTAACCCATGATCCGTCTACCACTGAGAATATTTTACGTCAGCACTCTGGTCGGTGGTAGCCGTGTACGAAATTCGTTTCGACCAGCCATTGCTGGGATTCGAACCTGGGGCATCTCATTGGGAGGCGAGTACTCTATCCTCTGAGCCACCACGGCTTTTGATGAAATATTTTATTTTGTAACTTTTAGTAAACAACCGACCCAATTTTGATTTTACTACAAGCAATGTTCAACTCCACAGCTTTGTAACTTCGAATCCAATGTAGAAAACAGCAGAGCTCATGGAACAAGTATAGTAAAAAAATTTGTCTTTGGGAAGGACTTTTTCATGGAACTAATCGGCATTTGCGTTACACGGGGAAAAAAACTACGAAAATCCCCCTCGATTAATCTGCTGGCAAAGGACTCTAACCCATGATCTGTCTATCGTCAAGGATATTTAATATCAGCACTATGGTCAATGGCGAGCTGGAGGCAGAATTCATATGGCGAAGCCATCTCTGGGATTTGAACCTGGGGTGCTTTACCTCCTGAGCCACCACGATTCAGCAAGGAAATACTAAATTGAATATTGAAATTTAATCGAAATATTCTGTTAGTAGGTCCAATAGTAAGCAAATCAATGTAACACGACTGAAACTCTTAAATTGAAATGGAAAATCTTTCACTTTTAATTCCTTTACCATTTTTATCACTTTTACCATTTTTACTCCCCTTCAATGAAGATTTGTTACGTTTTGAAACATTTCAATATGAGTGTTAAGTTTTATATTTGACAACATTGAAGCTTTTTCTTTGTTTTCAGTTTTCTTCTTTCTTTTGTTACTTTTGATTCAAGCTTTAGCTTGTAAAATGAAGATTAATTCAGACAGAAGAAACTCACACATTCGCTAGGAGAAACTCAAGAAAAAAAAGAACTTAAAATTGCAGAACTTTTGAACCTAGTTGTAATTTTTTTTTTAAATTTTATTAAAATAAACATGAGTTAAGTTCCTATAGCATAAATATGACCCTTTCAACACGTCAAATTTCAACTCTGCAGTCGCATTTTCACGAGATACTGAGTGACATAAATGTTATTTTTTACAACAAATAAATTTATTAAAAACTCCATTACAAAACGTAAGTTTTTTATTCATTCGTGCATCGAGTGTAATTTTCTACACACCATCGTGTATTTGTAATAGTATTATGGTTAATAGTAGCAGTATTTTGTAATAGTAATAGTATTATGGAAAAACTAAAGAATAAACTATTTTGCCATTTTTTGTACTTTACAACAGCGTTTCTTAACGCCCGAGAAACCTAGAAAAATAATTTTTTTGCAACTACAATTTAAAATGGATAGTCATAATTCCGAAAAGTCTCTTTAACATTGCATAGAGCCGTGGTAGCTCAGGGGATAGAGGCGTTTGCTTTCAAATGAGGTGAACCGAATTCGGATCTCGGCGATGGTTGGTCTATACGAATTCCTCATCCCTCTAGCAACGACCACAGTGCTGACGTAAAATATCCTCAGTGGAAGACGAGACATGGGTTAGAGTTCCCTTGCCGTCAGGCTGACCGTGGGAGGTTTTCCTCTTCATGTAAAGCAAATGCTGGTTAGTTCCATCAAAAACTCCTCCACGAATGCGAATTTCCCCCGATACTTGATCCAGGAGTTCCCTTGCCTTCTGTATATATATATATATATATACTACCAGATTATGAAACATTTTGATATGGTTCTGGCTCTATGGGAGAAGCGGAAAGGTTAGTAATGTTAATCTAAGCACTTCGGTAGTGATTTCTGAAAAAGTTACAATGAAATATAGTGTTTCATAACAAGTGATAAGATTTGGTAAATTTGTTAGAATTTGGTAAGTTTATTATGATATCTAAAAGCATGATATAAAATCATTTATGCAGTTAAATTTACTTTCCAGTTTTGTATTTTTTATTAAATGTGTGGAAACGAGAACTGTAATTTTGATTACCGTCATGTGGGGCTACTTTGTGCAGCGGAGGCTACTTTGGGCAAATTCGAATTTGGCACTTTTCAAGTGCTGCTGTTCAGTATTATGTTTTTTCTCAAGTTAAAAATGTATGGAATTTGAAGATAGAAGTCTCCTCTATTACTGCAAACATTTTTTCGAATTTTAAAACAATCTCATAGTGTGTTTTGTTTATCCAATGTCAACAACTTTCCAAGAGTGTCGGACGTTGAAAAGTGTGCGTGGAAACTTTAGCTGTGAAATGTAAAAATGTTGATTAAACAATTGTCGTAAGTTCAAAATTTTTTATTTATATATTTATGAGCAATCATATCATGTTAGCGTTAAAAAAATTTGAAAATTAATAACAAATAAACGGAAAATGACAAAAAATGCACTGTGGGGCTACTTTGTGCAAAGTTTCATTCATATTTTTTTCGACAGAAAAATTGTCAGACGTTATAAAAAAAATACCTCGAACGAGAAATTACCGTGATTACACTTTAGAAAAGCTGACACAATGTTTGCAAGCAGTTGCTGGTGGTTTGTCGATTGCAAAAGCTTCTCGGAAGTACAAAATCCACAGAAATACTATCTCTAATAAAATTCACAAGAAACACGTGAAACGTGCTGGTAAACTATTATTTTTCTTCTACAAAGGTTTTCTAATGGTAATTCAATGGTAAGGTAATTCATATCATTTCTAATGGTCAGGTCATTTCTAATGGTAAGGTAATTCAAACTATTTAACACATAAAAATATTTTTTATAGGACATCAGGTGATTTTGACAGAAACTGAAAAGCAAGTTCTGTCGTGTTCATTCAAGCATGTTATGTTCAAATTTATCAATATTATAAACGTTAATGAATATGTAATAATTATTATTTTTGAAATTTCATCTATTTCAATGTTCAAAAATGTATATGGTTTTCTCTTGTTTAAACTCAAATTTTTTGAAATAAATATTCTTTTTAAGAAAAAATTGTTTATAAAAAATGATTTTTTAACGCTGAAAATTATTTTTAAACTAATATTTTTACATATCTTGATGTTTTTGTTATTAAAAATGTCAACAATTAACTTTTTTAACAGTTTTATATCAATATTTTACTAAGAACATGATTATTAAACTGAATTCCTATCGCTGCACAAAGTAGCCCCACTTGGGTGCTACTTTGTGCAAGGTATTTTTTGACTTATTATTTTCAAATATGATATACAAATAATGCCAATATTGATCAAATTCACTCGTCTGAGTCCAATTATGAATATAATATCGATAAATTTTACTAAAGTTCGAATTAACATAGTTTTTTTACATGTCAAAGTACAAAAACTGCGAAATCCTACACAAAGTAGCCCCACATGACGGTACCTTAATTTCCCTTAAACCGTTACAATATTAACGGAAAAATTACCAAATTAATGGTTTAAATAATGTATATTTTATTTTTAATAAGCAGAATTATAATTTTATTTGCAGGAACTGTTATTACTATAGAGTGCATAAATTTTATCAGACTTTTTCTCTCCATGTGTAATGTGTGTAACGGAATTACGATACTAGTTTTGCAAAAGGATGAATAAATATGCGCTGATAAAATTTAACTTTTTAATATTCGTCAAAAATTCAAACTATTTTGTTAAATTTTAATAATAAAAATAATTCTTATCTGTTACTCTAATTTGTTTAAAATAAGCAAAGGAAATTCAAAAATATATTCTGTTTTTAATTTGCATTAATTAGCAATTTTTTTAACTTATTAAATGTTTTCCAGGAAGAAGCCTATTAAAAGGTTAGTGTTATATTAATGTTATAAAATAAAAAATGTTTCTAATGCATACGTTGTTTTTGTTTAAACATATAAAGATGATAGAAAAATTAATTAATTTTCCTTTTTGAAAAACGTATAGTGAAAATAATTTCACTTTTTTATATACATAAAGTTTTCTTTAAAATTAATGAATAGCGCAAACTATTATCGAAAAAAGATAGCAAATAACTTTCTACGAAGCATAATAAATGAACCTTTCAAAATTTTGTTTCAGTAAAAAGTAGTTTATTTTATTTTTTAAAGAGTATTTTGAAAACTTATTTGATTCACTTCATTGTTTCTTGTATATATTTTCTATTTTATTTATATATTTATTTTTTGCTGGCATGCATTTTTGGATGCGATTTTATTATGTTACGAGGAAGATTATATTTTGTATTTCCAAGATTTCTTTTTAATGCTTAAATTCAGTTTTAAAAATTTTGAGATTTATTTATGTTATGAAAATACTTTTCAGCATTAAATAGTTATCTATGAATTTTTAAGTCTGCAGTTTACAGTAAATAATTTTTGAAGCAATACTATTTAAATCTATTTCTTATGGTAAAAGTGGAACATATAAATTAGTTTTACAAAATTCTATTTGGAAAATAATTTTGGAAAAAAAAATATATTAAAAAACTTAGATTTATTCAAGTTGATAATAATTTATGATATATTGAAGAAACATGGAAATTTTAGAATATGCAAATTTTTTTTTAACTTTTGTTAACATTATAAAATTCTAAGTTCATGATTCGATTGGTTATAATAATTTTTATAATGACTGAGGTTTATATTTGTTCATATTATTATACTTAACAAAAATAATAAACTTCATATTTCATTAATGATTTTTCACGAGTGTCTTTCTTGAGAGTGACTTTATCTGTTATGATGGAAATAATACTAACATGAAATAAAAGATTAAAATCTCAACATAAGTAAGCAAATGTTTCAAGCTTTCAAGAAATGTTAATAACTGATAAAGAAGTGACTTTATCATTTATGACGGAGATAATACTAACCTGAAATAAACGAGTTATTAAAACTTCAACAGAAATAAGTAAACGTTTAAAGAAATGTTGGTAACTGATAAAGATTTTGCTTTATCAGTTATGAAGGAGATAATAATAACGTGAACTAAAAGAGTTATTGAAACTTCAACACAAATAAGTAAATGTTTAAAGAAGTGTTAATAACTAATAAAGAAATGACTTTATCAGTTACGACGGAGATAATACTAACCAGAAATATAAAACTTCAACTGAAATAAGTAAATGTTTAAAGAAATGTTAGTAACTGATAAAGAAGTGGCTTTATTAGTTATGACGGAAAAATACTAACGAGAAATAAAAGAGTTATTAAAACCGCAACGAAAATAAGTAAATATTTAAGGAAATGTTGACAGCAGAATTAGTTGTGTATCTGAATCAATATTAAGTATTTAGTTAATGAAGAAACATAACAAACTTAATCTGAAATTTTTAAAAGAATTAAGTTTAAATCCGTCTGCTTAACTATCTTCAAACAAGTCTATTATTCACTTTTTGTATGATTTTTTGTATCGCTCTGAATTACTTTTGTCTTCTTTGTCATGCTTCGCTTTAGAAAATTTAGATGCTTATAAACTTGATTTAGTAAGATGGGTAAATAATCGTGAAATCTCACTCAATAATCATTTCGTAAAAAAAAAATTTTAAAAAAAGAAAATAAATGATGAGTTTACGAACTTTAGCACATCAAATTAAAAAATTAAAAACATTTTCCTGTAAATGTTTTTAAAAAAACTTGCAAAAAAAATTATTTTTCTCACAATGATGCCCGATGCGAATTCCTCATGATAATTCACGTGTGTTATAGTCCTTAATTTATTTGCAAAACTACTATTGACAGGAACAACATGTAATTCCACTTGACACACGTAGAAAAAACTGGTAATATTACGGCACTGCATGGGAATGACATTTATAAGTAAATAAAAAAACATATTTTTGGTAAAGAAAAAGCAAATGATGTGGTATTTTAACCATTCATTTAATTATTTTCACGATCCTACTCTAAGGGTTCATCGGAAATTCTTGTTTTCAAAATTTTAGTTTTTATTTACACAAAACTGAAAAGTAAATTCAAACGAATAAGTGGTTTTTATGACATGATCTAGGGTATCATGATAAAACTACCAAATTTTATCACACTCACTTAACTGCTATTGAAGTAGTAGCATAAAAAACTTTGAAGTTCTACAAGTGAAACTGATCTAATTTTAATTTTTAAAAAAATGCAATACACGTGAAGAAATTTTATAATAAATACATTGTGAAGGATTATGAAATTAGTTCTAAATTCTCTAAAGCCAAATCCCTCAAAATCTAAAAGTTAGTACCCGATTTTGCACATCTTCACTTTCACAACTCTCTCTTTTATAGTTTTAAAATAATACAATATTATGATTACAGTTTTTAATAATTTTTACAATTTTTTAAACGATTAATATGTGCATGAATGTTTGAAAAACAATACAATGCATTCTTTCGAAAACAAAACTACTGATGAAATTATTTCACTTAAAATTTGTAAAAAAAGCGTATCATTAGATGTTTTAGTAAATGCAAGATATAGATCCGAATTCCCTGTAATCATGAAAAATATACTGTTAAACCTCAAAAATCATTTTTTATTACCCCAGAGGTAAAGAAAAAAAAAAGGCCGGAAACTTTTAAATTTTCTCAGAGCTAACAAACCATTTGAATCTCGCTTCAACAACTGCGACATAATTTTGTTTAACTATGCAACAACTCCTGTCTTTGCTTAGACGCATATCTAAATTCTTCTTCTGCGAGTTTTGACAATAAAAGTGACACAAATGGAATTTCACAGGCGAAATGTAGAACTAATTATACTGTTCTTAAATCTCATGAGATGCTTATTTTCTAAAGTAACATTGTATCACCTTATCATTGTTCTCTAACGTCTTTTAGAAACAAATAAATTTTGAAAAAGTTTGTTTATGTTTGTTATAATGATTTTTGAAAAAAAAATTTATTATTTAAATGGGTTACATCCTGTATTATTAGGTCTAATATGTTTCCAGAAGGAAAACAAACTAGTTTTAAGCAGAAAAATATTTAAATTTATATTTATTTATAGGATAACACTAAAATATCACATTAAGTATTTTATTCTCCCAAATTTTATACAGGGTATCCCAGAATTATTTTATTTTATGACCGTCGTTGAACAGCCGACCCAATTTTTGAGTTTACGACAACTAATTTTCAACTCCGTATCCTTGCGATTTTGAACCCAATACAGAAGACAAGGAAACTCCTGAATCAAGTATTGGGAGAAATTTTTGTCTTCGTGAAGGAATTTTCAATGGATCTAACCCGCATCCGCGTTAGACCACGAGAACCTCCCATGGTTAGCCTGACAGCAACGGGACTCTAACCCATGATCCGTCTACCACTGAGGATATCTAACGTCAGCACTGAGGTTGGTACAAGCCAGTTGCGGAAATCGTTTCGACCAGCCATCGCTTTGATTCGAACCCGGTACACCTGATTGGAAGGCGAACACTCTATCCCCTGAGCCGTCGCTGCTCTTCAAGAATCATTTTATTTTAATTTATAACCATCGATGAACAGCCGACCCAATTTTTGGGTTTATGACTGCTAATGCTCAACGACGTAGCCTTGTAATTTTGAAACCTATCCAGAAGACAAGGTAACTTCTGGATCAAGTACTGGGAGAAATTTTGCCTTCATGGAGGACTTTTTGATGGAACTAACCCGCATTTGCGTTACATGGAGAGGAAAACCACGAGAACCTCCAGTGGTTTGCCTTACGACAAAAGGACTCTAACCCATATATCCTGAAGATGCCTCACGTCAGCACTGCGGTTGATGCAAGCTGGATGCGAGAATCGTATCTACCAGCCATCGCTTTGATTCGAACCCGGTTCCCCTCATTAAAACGCGAACACTCCATCCTCTGAGCCGTCGCGGCTCTCCTGGAATTATTAGGATAAACTTAAACAGGAAGTAGGGGACAGTCAAAGGGGTCAGATTTACAGTGCAGTTCATGATTAGAAACATTTTCGTTCTCTGCTGGTGTTTTTGGCAAGATGAATTTAGTGCAATGAACCAGTTTTTCGGCCACCACGCACTCCTGATTTAAGCAGCATGGATTTTTTCCCTTTAGGATGCACTGAAAAGTGCTGTGTGAGCAATAACTGCTGAGGATTCCGAAATGGATCTGGTTGGAAGAATTGTCTGTGCTGTTACGGTTGCCCAACAAAGTCCAGGTATATTTGAGCAAGTCCGCCAATCCATGGCTCGATAGTGGAAACCATACATTGCAAGCAATGGTGGAAAGTATGAATATCTTTTGTGATATTTTTACATATCATCTACCACAGCGCATGTAGTATTATTTGACCATTAAATATTTCAGATGATCTTAGTCTTGTGTCTCTTTGTTTCTTGTACCTTCCATGCTACTTTCTAATGACGTTTCCGATCGTAAGTTACTATGAAGCTTTGAGTCCATGTGATGTCCCCTACCTTCTCTTAAAGTTTGTCCCAGTAATTCTGTGGCATCGTGTATATGATTTCTCAGAACAATGAAATATAAACCTACTCGTTACTTATAATATTTAAGCTTTCACAATAATTATTAGTGGATAATAATTCGACCTTTATTTTTCGATTAGACACTTCTTTAGATAACCTTAGGGCGGGAATAAGAATAGAGATTATTGATAGAAATCAATGGTGAAAATTGTACAAAATTTTTTTAAAAAAATTAAAAGACATCAACCGCATGCCCGGTTAAAGTTAAAATAAATAAATGTTATGTGCATAAAAATGACAAAGATACGAATTTCATTCCGCATATGAGCAGAAGATACAGGATATTCAGTAATAGACACCCTCAATATGAATTTCTGGAATCTTTCTCGAAAAGAAAATTTGAAGTATAAGCATACAAGATAATGCAAAATATTTTAGCAATGTAAAAACAAAAATGCTATCGAAATCTATCAAATCATTAATGAGGAAGGCGAGGAAACATTAAAATTAGCGTGATTACCTGATGACATTTAGAGGTTTTTACGTTCAACTCCGTAACCATGTAATTTTGAACCCAATCCAGAACCCAAAGGAACTCCTGGATCGAGTATTGGGAGAAATTTGTCTTTATGGAGGACTTTTTTTTGATGGAGCTAACCCGCATTTGCGTTACATAGAGCGGAAGACCAAGAGTACCTCCCATGGTTAGCCTGACGACAAGGGGACTCTAATCTATGATCCGTCAACCACTGAGGATATTTCTCGTCAGCACTGTGGTTGGTGCAAGTCAGATGCGGAATTCGTACCGATTGGGATTCGAACCCGGTTCGCTTCATTGCAAGGCGAATGCTCTATCCCCTGAACCATCGCGGCTTATCACTTACATATTGAAAAATTTTAAAAAAAGCTGTTAAAAATTGAAGAAGTAGAGTTCGCCGTGAGGCAAAGTTTTTTCGTCATCGACAAAAGGAGCATCAGTTATGCGTGCGTTATGGCTAAGTTGATCATTTAATTTCGTTAAGTTCCGCAGTGGACTTCTCGTAAAGACACGGTTCATAGTGGAGCACCGAAGCCAAGCATCACTGTCTGCTGTCAGTAAGCAAATAGCTGACCACTTTGATCAGTCTGTGTAGGGACCGAGGGTGAGCGGTATCGATCCTCGTTAAATTGTTCTACCGTAAAGTGCTCGACTTCACTCGCAGGTCGGCCGGCTACCAAAGCAGGGGAGTAATCCTCTCTGCAGAGGATCAAAATTGCGTTGGCATGTCTTCGGATCATCCTCAGGGATGTTTCCCAGACCGTCGCCAGTAGCCCATTGTGCAGCTCTTGTGCGTAAAAGTAACGTTCCTACCTACCTAGTTTCGTTAGATAACGAAATCAAAGATAGTATAAACATATTACATGCAAAACAACGTTTATGAAGCATATAACGTGTATCTTAATTGCATTAAAGTTAATATTTTTGACTTGTTCATTAATTTATTGTATTTTTTAAAATAACAGCTGTATATAATTTAAACCAGCTGTATATTAGAAACAGCTGTATGTAATTAAATTTTCACAGTCAACAAGTTTGTAAAACCAGCTTATATTCTGAACAAACCCAAAAGTTTTCATGATCTTTCATTTCTTTCGAATCTTTCGCTATCAAAAGTTATAGAAATTTAAAATGATTTTATAAAATACTATCATTTTTGTTCCTCCTTAATAATGTCCCTGATTTCGCAATCAAGAGAGGCAAATGAATTTTAAAACTAGCCCATTAATATTCTTCAACCTCAAACATGTTTATTCATGCACGTTGTGTTAGCAGTGATTAAAGGAAGTAATGAAGCTTTCCATGCAGGTTTATTAGCAAGCGTATATTACGCAATCATGTGGAAATTAATGCAGATACATACTTTTGTCTTGAAGAAAACTTAATCCTTAATGAATAGATTCCCCATGAATTACAAGGGCTTAAAGACTTTAAAACAAGATTTATATGATGTAGCTAAACTTTAATTCAGAAAATAGGTTAATAAAGGATTATGTAGTAAATATATTAAACAATTTTTAAAAATTGCATCTCAAAATTTTATATTAATCGTATTGTATTTACTAACTGCGATGAAAATTAATATTTCGAAGTTATTTTTTTATCTTTTCGTAATTAGTATAGAGGGCGCTAGCTGATGATTAACCTAAAAAAACTGGTTATACAACAGTTACAAAAGAGACAAAAGTTACAAAAAGAGCAAAAGAGTTACAAAATAGCATATTATTCGCTAAGTAGTGTCATTTCATTTGATGAAAGAGTTTGATGAATATCTTTAAATTAACATAGGAATGAACCTACATGCGTGGTCCACCCCCCATCTAATATTTAAATTCAATTAAAAAGAGCTAATTAAAAAAATAAACTAAAATTTTTATAAACTAACATTGAAGTAAGTTGTTTACAAAGAAATTATTAAACAAAGTTATAGATACTAGAGCATTGTTAGAAATAAAGTAATTTGGCAAAAGAATCTTATTTGCATTATTCCATAAAATTTTAGTACAAAATTTAAAAAACATAGATTTATCTTTTCTGATCTTATCTAATTATTAATTAAAAATATTAAATTAAATGTTTTTTTAAAGTTTTTCTAGTGATAATTATTATTTTAAAGTTTTCATAATGCTTGATACATAATGAGTTTTTTTTCTTCTTTTTTGTATCCTGTAACAAAATACAAATAAAGTTTCTTTTGAAAAAAAAATACAGATAATTATAAATTATTTAAACTTTCACCGTTTTTTTAATATGCTCTGGAAAAAAGTATGGACAAAATACCAGTATGTGGTAAAATTCATTGTGTTTCTGGCTCTATGGGAACAACAAAAGGATAGGCAATTTTTACCGAAGCTCTTTGGCTATGATTTTAGTAAAATTAACAATAAAATATGGTTTTATAAAAAGTAATAAAATTTGGTTAATATACTAAATTTGATAATTTTATCATGGTGCTTTAGACTATGAAAATAATTTTTTTTTTGGTCAATTTTAGTTTTCAGTTCCGTCTGTTTTACTAAATGATGAAATAATTTTGAAAATCAGAATTTCCACTAAATCGTTACCATGTAAACAAAAAAAAATCAAATAAATGCTTTAAATATCGTATATTTTGGTGTCATTTACCGGAAATGTCATTATAATACATTACGGTAATTTTACCAGAATTATTTCTGCATGTGCAATGCAAAAAATTTACTTTTAGAATCATTTGTGACACAACAACAAATTCTTATACCAATAAACTGCTCAAAGCAAATATCTTTCGTTGTTTTATGTAAATAACAGTTTTCTCTTATGTCTACAAAAGCCATAAATCAAACTATTCTACTAGGCAAACCTTTTCAAAATGAATACTATAATATTTCCAAAAAATAAATGTTTGAAAATACGCGTTTTCTGTGGTCCCCCGTTGTAGGAAATGATTTCATCGCCAACGTTTAATGATAAGTGGATTGAAAATTTTAGATTTGAGGCAAGACTCAATGCGAAAAATATGCATGAAGCTCGAAATTATTTTTCCAAGATATTTTACATACTCCTATTTATTTTATAGGAAAGTTTTGCATTAAAATTCTTTTTTCTTTCAAATGCAAAAAAATTTTGATCAAATATTTATTCACGCAGGAATAACAATTTATTATATTACATTATGTCAAATATGTCAACTTGACAGAAATGTTCAGCTAAAATTTTTCAGACTGTACCTCCCATAATGTTGAGTAGTTACGCTAAAGCAAAGTTTAGTTGTATTATTTTCGACTCTAAGCTTTAAAAGGAATTTTTTAAATGCAAATAAATTATGAGCTTTTTAAAATATAAAATAACTGAATTTTTCTTTTCTTCAACAGTAATACATTGAGTAGCATGAAAGGAAAAAAAACCTCAACACCATTTCTGATGAATCCCACCTTCAATCCGAATATAAACCTGTTTCCACCCCCACCGATTTCTGTGATCATCTTCTCATGTTTATCACTTATCAATAATTTCAAGGCCCTTTATTTGATTAGTAGGGAGAGAGGGAAAATTATTTTATCCGTTAAATTTCTAAGAGAATTTTAAATTTATAAAATGCGAGCTATTGTAACTGTGGTGGGTCATTGGATAGAGAGCTCGTCTCCCAGTGATGTGATTCGGGTTCGAATCCCCGCGTTGGCTGGTCGAAATGAATTCCGCACATATCTCGCATCGACCACAAAATTGACGTGAAATATCCTCAGTGGAAGGCGAATCATGGATTAGAGTCTTCCGGTCGTCAGGCTAGAGGTTTTCGTGATTTTCTTCTCCATGTAACGCAAATGTGGATTAGTTTCATTAAAAAAGTCCTCCACAAAAGCAAATCTTTCCAAATGCTTGATCCAGGAGTTCCCTTGTCTTCTAGATTGGGTTTAAAATTACAAGGCTATGGAGTTGAACATTGGTAGTCATAAACTCAAAAATCTTCGAAATTACGAAATCTAGAATAAAAATATGAACTATAGTAGAAAGAAAAAGTCCTTTTGAGGGGTAGATTTCTTTTATAATATAAAGAATCTTTGTAAATTAATTTTAGGGGAATAAGTTCTTCTTTCATTGTGTAAGAAATTCCTTGAAACTCATTTTAGACTGATACATTTTTCCTATTATTATCCAAAAAAATCTTTAAAATTGTTTTTAGAGTAGATTTCTCTTTGCAAAAAAATCGCATAAAATTCATTTTAAAGGAGTGGATTTCTCGTTTTATTACGTAAAATATTCCGTAAAATAATTTTTAGAGGAGTATATTTCTCCTTTTGTGAAGTAAAAAAATCCTTTAAAAATATATTATTTAAATTTCTCTTTTTAAAACTTAAATATATACTCCACGTTGCAGTCTCACTCTTCTTTTCGTAAACACGTCAAATATATCCCCAAGTGTTGCTGGAAAATAAAAATAATTTTTTTCCATGGTATTAAAGAAAATTATTAGCCTTATTATATCTTAACATTCATTAAAGTAGTTTTGATCGCATAACATACAAAAGCGCAACCTTTCATTGTTCTATTATTCAAAGCACTGTAAGCTATAATATTTAATGTGATTTTAAAGTAAAATACATAAACTCAACTCATCTGCAATAAATAACACATGACTCGATGACTCATCTTTAAGCTAATTTGTTTATATCAGGTCTATCCGTTTTTATACGCATTCCCTAAAATTCAAACAACTTTTATATTTCTCTATCAATGATGTAGCTTTTGTTACATACTGAGGCTTTTCAAAAGAATTAATAAAATTTCAATTCAGTCATCAGAAAATGTTTCAATATTCATTATTTTTCATTAAAAAACAGTAAATGTATCCCAAAATATTTTCTACAAAAATTGCTTTAGTAAATATTTTTTTGAAGTTCTAAATCTGAAGAACTGAATAATTAAACTCTAAAACTGAAGTACTAATATTAAGGTAAAAATATTTTATACTGCTCTAAACAACAATATTAAGTTGATGTTGTACCCCGAATACTAAGTTTCTGGGGAAACTTTCACTGAAATTTCCCAGCTAGGCCCTATTTTTCTCTTAATAGCATAAAAAATGAATTTAGGAAACAGGAAAGCTAGACATTTAAAATTTGAAGAAAACCGGGAATCATGCTTCTAATTGAGAACAGAATTAGGTATTAAAATCATCAAAAACCGCTTGTTTATTTTGTCTCTTATATGAAAAACCCATATAATGTCTCTGAACTGGAAAATATTTCTGAGTTGTAACAGTACTTGATTATTTTAATCCCTTTTCCGCTACTTTCATCAACCTTGATAACGATTCATTCGATTTTTAAAAGAAATTATCAACCCTAATTATTAGTTTTATACTACAAATGCATGTTTTTGTGCAGGGAACTTAAATACATACCCTAACATATAAACTGATAATAGAATACACAATATAAAATATCTTAAAAGCAAATCAATTAAATGCATGATATCGATTACAATTATAAATTAGGAATGAAACATTACTTTCAAATTGTCTAACAAATCTGATAAGAATGAATTGATAAGACATTTTTCCTGCCGTCAGTCCCTAATGAACAGGAAAATAATTTTCCCGCTTGGGTGAATAGAAGACGCATCATAACTTAACGAACAAAATCATATGTATAACTTTTGGTCATGAACAACTTGGGAGTCCTTAGAGCATAGAGGAACTAATGAGTGTAATATATATGCTTGATAATTTCTGTAATCTGAACAGGATCTTGATTTATTAATAGCGCTACGAAGCACAAAACGTTTAGGCATTTTACAGTGTCATGTCGTATTAAATTTATTATAGTTACTTGATAGAACTGGTATACTAGGGTTAACTAACGTATGAGTTACTGCTATATGCTTAGATTAAGTTAATAGTTAAATGTTTCTCAAAATATTTTGCATATAATAGTTTATTTCATATATATTATATTAAGCATATTGTTACGGTTTATGATAATGTGTGTATTTTAATAATACGGTGTAATGATTGTATACTGAGAAAAAAAGTGTTCTTAAAATTATTAGAATATGGTAAAATTTGCAGTGTTTCGGGCTCTATGGAACTAACTAAAGCTCAGTCATTTTTATCAATGGCTTTTGTAATGAGTTTGGTAAAATTGACAGTAAAACATGGTTCTACAGTATGTGATAAAATTTGGAAAATGTAATAGTCTTACCGTTATACCTTAAAGCATGGCATAAGAGTCATTTTTGTCGGTTAAATTTACTTTCAAAATTTGTATTTTTTTTTTTTGCTAAATTTGCAAAAAAAAAGAACTATAATTTTGAGGACCAGAATTTTCGGTAAACCTTTACCATATGAATAGAAAAAGTGCCAAATGAATTTTTTATCTACCATATTTTTGGTTTTTAATATCAAAATTACGACTTTTTCTTTTTTTTTATACCAGAAATGTCATTATCATAGAGTACAGCAATTTTACTCTATAATTTTACTTTTTTTCGCTGTGCATCACTGTTAATTTTGCACTGATAATTGCTTCTTATCATTAGCACGACAATAAATTTATTACTAGCCTTCATAATTTTTGTAAATATTTTCTCAAATAATTTTGGAATAATTCTTTCTTCTTTTGTTATTATATATTAAATTCATTAATTGCGTTTAATAGAAGAGTTCGTAGTATTTTTAATTTTATTTGTGATAAGTAATTTTCCAAAGCAATAATTCCCTTCATTAATATCATCTCGGATTAAATTTATTAATGTTTATTATAAATGTTAATGTCTGTGCATTGTTAATACTAGTTATATGCTTCTCAAAATATTTTACAGTAACACTACACTGTAAAAAATTTCGGATCGAATTACTGTGAAAAGTACCGGCACTCAGGAAGTCAGTACTTTTTACCGCGAAATCCATTTCTATCGGAATATGTTACGAAACAAACTACTTGAAAAACGAAAATTTTTAAAGTAAATTATATAGTAAAGTCTTTAAATCACTCTAATTAAATAAATATTACTTACAATACAATATTTTATGGTAAAAATGAATTTTACGGATGACGAGCAGTAATTTGATCTGGAATTTCTTTATTATAATGTCAGTCTTTATTTAATTACAAAATATCAAGCATTGATAAGAATTATTGCTTCATTATTTATCTGATTCCAGTTCTATTCTAAAGAGTAATTTATTTCAATGCAAGTAAAAATAATTGAATCTAATACAAATTATATTGTTCTTTTCTGAATTTATTTTTCAATTATACATCTCATTAGTTCTACAGATTTCTGCATGTAATAAATATTCAGTAGTTAAAAAGTATATATTTAAGTTCAAACTTATTTATATTTTTATTAAGAAAAGCAAAAAATGGTATAATATATGTTATGTTTCAAAACTAGCTAGAACATTTGAAAAGAAATTGTGTGGAATACAATCATACCCTTCGATTATTCTGTGCAAAAGTAGGTTGTGCGAATAAAAATTTTGTTGAAACGGCGATCGAATCTTAAAGTTTCATACAAATGATTCCACAGGCTTTCAAGGAATACATCCACTTCCTCACTTGGAAACACTTAGAGTGAGCATGAAAAGTCAAAAGAATGTAAGACGGTAGTGAAAGCATTGAATTTTATTGATTTTGAGCCTTTTTCGAGACTTTCAAAATGCTTTTGAATAGAAAAGCTAATTTTTTTGAACGAGTCAAATAAAAGGTTAACTGCATAAATGTTCTCAGAAAATCGACAGCTGAATATAAGTTGTAGCATTTGTAAAGTTAAAAAATATTTTTGAAGGTAGTATCAGAATAAAGTTGTCCCTTTATTTTTCAGCATTTTTCTTCTGAAAAGTTTTTATTTTCTTTCTTCCAAAGTCTAGAAATGACTATTTTTCCGAATCATAATTCGTAACTTTCTTATTTAAATTTAAGAAGATTATTAGCAATAAAGATGCCTTTCTCAAGTTTGTGCCGCCACCTATTGAGTAGACAGAAAACTATTTTACTAGAGAGTATTACCCATTTAGTGACAATTTCAATGTTACCGAACTCAGTAAAATACGCATTCCCTGGCGCATACGAAATGCTACTTAAGTTCTAATTCTTATGTATGAGATACATATCATATGATCTTGTTAATCTTAGTAGCTTATATCTTGATGGAATCTCTAAATATGTGAACATTAAATCACTTCCAACATTCTTACTTAATATTACCAATGGAGTAAACTCTTTTATTAACCAGTTAATCCAGGATGTTAGGAAACGCCTTGTCTCAAATAATTACATTTTTTTCAAATTTTGGTAAAAAACTTTAAAAACGAAACTCATGGTCTTCTATAATCTTTTATAATTCGGTAATAATAAATTAATACAACATTAATACAAAAGAAATAGAAGACTATATATTTAATGCTGCTTTTAGATTTATAATTGTTTGTTGTAAAATAAAAATGAATATACAGTATAACCTCTTGGGAGCTACCACACTCTGTTCCACAGTAGAATGTTCGTTAATGGAGGTTGGTCGTTCTTAGAGATTTACTGCCATTGATTTCAAAATGTTATCGAAAGTACATGATTTTTCGCAAGCGATTTTAATTTCATTCAGGGTCATTTTCTTGCTGCGAAATGCCACTTGTGTTTGCTTCAGGAAAAGACGGATCTACAAACAAAATTTAACGTCTATAAAAATTATTACAACTGATATAATTATGTGCAAAAACAAATTTTCCAATCATGAATGATAATGTTATTTTAAATAGAAAAGCAGTTGCACAGTAGTTACTTTTTCTAAATCGAAAAAAATTATATACAAAAATGGAAATTCTTCATATGAATTATTTTTATTTCATTATTAAGTAAACTAATTATCTATATCAAGGTTATATTTTAAAGCACTAACAATAAATTAAATACAAATGTTCGCACAAAAAATGCTTCCATTTTTTTCTAATTTCATTGCAAAATTTTATTTTTATCTACTTTTTTCTATGAAAATAGAAAAGTTAAAGGTTTACTTCTTCAATATTAACCATCAATAAAAAAAATCAGAGCTATAAAATGAATGTTGAAATAATAAAAATACAGATGTTTGTGTAAAGAAAAAATCGATTTTCATAAAAAAACTATCTTTTTATCTAATTTCTTCTATGAAAATTGAAAAGTTAAACGTTTCCGTAGATTTAAATAAAAAACATCAATAATCACTATGAAAACTTTAACTATATTAATGTTCAAGAGATAAAAAATTAACTATTTGTGATAGTTTATTATTACAGATTTTGGTTACGAGCAATTAAAATTATATTTAGGTAAAGACTCAACCGTTAAACTAATTATGGTCATAAAATTGCAATTTAGAAAACCACATGATTAGTTCATTACGTATGAGTGTGACGCTCCATGAGGATATTCAAGACTTTCTTATTCATTTCTTCATTTGATAACGATATTATAATTCGTAAACTACTGCTAGCTAGTGTAGTGTAAAAAATTTCTTATCTCTTGCGTGTAATTAGTTAATTCCGTTCTTCTAGATAGATTCGTAAAATCAAATAATGCTGAAATAATTATATGCAAGTGTCTTACATAATTATTATACTGTTCTTCTATTAATTAGTAAGTTTAGGATTAGTTAATTATGTAAAAGTAACGTGAAAGATGCATAACTGAACAGATAAACAGTAATCAACTGAAAATTATTTAATTATTGTTCTATAAACAGCAAAATATGTAGTGGACCTCCTAATAAAGTTAATTTATTAGGCCTGTTATAAATGTTTTGATAAAATTAAAAAGCTAATTTTTTTAAAAATTGATATTTCTTTCATCAAACAGATAAAAAAAAAACATGTTCGTTAAAACTGTCAGAATATAGTAAAATGTTCCTCATTTTTGCCTCTATAGTAGCACGAAAAAGCTCGATAATTTTTACCCAAACGGTTTGGTAATGATTTTCGTAAAATTATCAATAAAATATAGTTTTATAAAATGTCATAAAATTTGGTTAATGAGGTAAATTTCGGTAATTTTATCATTTTATTTACCTTAGAGTATAGCATAAAAACCATTAATTCGATTAAATTCATTTTTCAATTTTGTATTTTTTGCTAAATGTGTGGTAATGAGGACTATAATTTTGAAAAACAGAATTTCCGGTAAATCATTACCATATGATTGGAAAAATTAGCAAATGAATGCTTTTAAATACCGCGTATTTTGGTTTTTATTACCAGAACAAAAGTCATAAGAAATGGCGCTAACATACAGTAACGTAATTTTACTAGAATTTTAAAGTCATAAAGCAGGAGCAATAGGCAAGGTTCAAGTGGCATTCAGTTTGCTATAAAAAATTATATGTCTTTTCAATTTATATGTATTTAAAATATGAGAATTATGTATCACTGGACCGATAAGCACTTATTATAGGTTTCATTGAATTATTTCAAGATTTATGCTCTTACGTTAATAACTAGATAAATAAGATCATTACATTTATATTTTGCCTCTATGTACTGTTTAAAAAATTAATTAAATGCTATGCTTGTTCTAATTTTTTATTTTCATATACTTGCAACATTAATTTCATTCATAATGGTCAATTTAGCTCTTACAATAAGTATGACTTAAAATTTTAATACAACAGTGATTGCTTTATTCAATTATACCCTACATTTAGAAACTTTATTTAAATATAACAGTATTCTGTTCATTTAAATACTTTAAAAGTTTAAAACGAACTAGAGTTCGTATTTTTCACTTAAATATTTTAAAAATTAAATTGAAGGAACTGCAATGATTGGGTAACTTTACACAGCCATAACAAGTTCATAACATTTTTACAAAAGTTGGTATTAAAATAGATCTGTTTCGTATTCCGATATGAAGTACCTCAAAACTTTGCAACAAAATGCACTATTTCAACCGACCGTTTTATCTGGCCTATTTCAAAGCCTTATAAACAAGTTGTTCCGAGTGATGCAAGTTAGATAATTGGAAAATTCCAAACTGAGGCACGTTCCTCAAATAAAAGTTCTCTCAAGACAATTCCAGCTTTCAAAAGCAGGAAGATATACACCAATTCTCAAAGAAGACACTGAATGCGTCTTCTTGCCGAGCAAACAATTCCAGGGATCCACAACACACCCTTCTAAAAGCATCGAACACATTGTTTTGACACGACTATCCTCCTCCTAGCTGATTGAGTGACAGATAAACAGAGTTTAAAATTATTTTGAAGGGCAACATCTATAGATTCTAGGGTGATTGGAATGATGTTTGCTTTAACCGTGTCAGTGATAGGATTTATATGGAGGTGTGCTCGCATGCAATACCTGAAATGTCGTTCAAACATTAATTTCGCGGTGAACTGAAAATTGAACAGGCAAAACCAAACGTTAAAATTTCATTTATTAATCATCATTTCATTATGCTTAAATTATACTTCTATGAATCATTATAACAAAAACTGCTTTTAAGAGTACTGTTCCTATTTCATGGGTTTTCGTATTATTTAATTGTGAAAATGCTTTATTGTTTGAAATCATTATTCAGTTGTTGCACATATTAATGACAGTATTTTAAGTATTTTTATTTTGAAAAAAATTATATATATTGTAATAACTGATTCATGAAATTAATGTAAATCTTCGAACATGGGTTAATTGAGTTTTGGAATACTGCGAAGAAAATCATGGTTAAAACTACCAGAATATGGAAAACTTTACCATATTTCTGCCTCTATGAGAACATTAAAAATCTCGGTAGTTTTTTAATGAAGTGGAGTTTGGTGAGATTAACAATAAAATATAGTTTTTAATTAAGTGATAAAATTTGCTAATGCTGTAAAATTTGGTACTTTTATCATGATACCTTAGAGCATAGCATAAAAACCATTTATTTGGTTAAATTTACAAAATGTGTGGTAATAAAAATTATAATTTTACTAATTTTGTGGTAATAAAGATTATAATTTTAAAAACCAGAATTTCAAGTTAACAGTAACTTATTAAGCAGTGCGTGATCACATTGAATGGAAAAAGTACCAAATGAACATTTTAAATACCATATAAATTTTGTTTTATTGGTTGTAAATATTATGCTATTTAAAAATATAATGTTTTAAAAATTTTCGAAACTTTTTCCATTTTAACCATTAATAACATTTTGACGAATGAAAGTTACCTTTATGTTTATGAATTCTTGCTAACATACAGAATAGAATGAACGTGGTACGCAAAATTGTTTTTGTTGAGAAATATGAAGTTACAATACAAAGAAAATAATTTCGATTGCCTATGGTAGTATTATAATACCGATTTAAAAAACACATAGACGCTATCGAAAAAATACATTAAGAGTTATAAAGAACTGATGTTTTTAAGCAATATAATTTCTTTGTACTTAAGATTAGGTACAAGGAGATGGTTAGACTAAAAATTTATTAATGTCATAATTACTTAAGCTCTCGGATGTGTTTTATATTTTAAATATTAATTTGCGATTTATAACGTGTATAGTTTCAACTTCAGTTTTAATAAGGGCATAAAGATAAATTAATAGAGGATATAAGGCACCTTCCGTTGTTAATTTTAGCATAAAATAAAGACCAGTGTTGTGTTTTTCCTGATTCTGTTTCGATTTTTATATTATTTACTTTTATACCACAATATTTATATCTATGAATTAATAACCAATGGTCTCAAATTTATTTGTAATTCATTAGAGTAAACTTGCTTTTCACCATTCCATACGCTCTCCAGAAATCCATTTTATAACCACCGTTGAACAACCGACCCAATTTTTGAGTTTACGACTAATGTTTAACTCCATAGCATTGTAATTTTGAATCCAATCCAGAAGACGAGAGGACTACTGGATCAAGTATCGGGGGAAATTTGCCTTCGTGGAGGACTTTTTGATGGAACTAATCCGCAGTTGCTTTACATGGAGAGGAAAACCGCGAAAACCTCCCTCGGTTAACCTGACGGCAGGGGTACTCTAACTCATGATCTGTCTACCACTGAGGATATTTTACGTCAGCACCATGGTCGGTGCTGGCCGGATGCGGAATTCGTATTGACCAGCCCTCGCTGGGATTCGATTGGTTTGGAAGGTGAAAGCTCTATCCCTTGAGTCACCACGGCTCAATAGATATTCATTCATATAAAAAGCGAATTTTTTAGTTTGTAAGGACTTGGTGATAAATTTAAAATGAGTTGCATTAAAATCTTTATTATCTAACATAATCATAGCCTATTTATTTCAAGATTCAATTCCATGGTGAAAAGTACTTATCTAAAAAATTCAGTGAGAAAGGTAAGTGGCACTATCGATACTTTTCTTTTTTATAAATAGTAATTAACATTAACATAATCGTGTGTGCTTGTAAATTTTTAAATCGATAGTATTTATCCTTATGTACACGTAATTACAGAGATCCATGAGGTCAGATCAATTGTGATTTTACCAAAGCATCAGATATTCACCTCACTGGTCTATTATTCTGTGATTTGTCGCCAAATTAGCATATCTCATTCCCTTCGATGGAATTGTATATGCAGAAATATACGTTTGATTGCGGCCATTATAATTCCAAGTTCTCACAAAGGGAACTGTTATTATAATAAAATATCTAAAACTAGTAAGTTTCGTCACAATTTTTTTTTAATTTTAGCTAAAAGTAGAACTTTATGTTAATTGAGAGTCATCATCTCAGCTGAAAAAATAATTGTTTACGTTTTTTTCATCACCGAAAAAGGTTTTTAAACATTATTAATTCATCTTCAAAATAATCGGGTAAATTTTGTTATTAATTTGTATGTATTTTGTCTAAATGGTTATTGCGTACACAGACATATTTAGTTAAACCAAATAATAAATATCACTTGGTTAAAAACTTCATTCGCTTCTAAAATGTGCAAATTGGAAACAACAGTCGACATGTTTCAAGCACTCAAAAACAAGTACCAATTCTTAAGACTTGTCAGACGTGAATAAGAGGAAACAAAAGAATAAAAACGTGAACTTGAAATATAAACGTGAAGTGGCGTACGAGAAATTACAAATTAAATGGAAAATTTGAATTATTATTCAAAGGTTAAAAAACACTTGAAATGAGTCTGTTTTAAGACTGTTTTTTTCGAAGGCTCCGTCGTAATATTAAATGATGCCTTTTTTCCAAATTTTATGCTATTTTTATAACTGCTATGAGTTCGCAAATGCTACTCATGACTGTTAGTCTACATTCAGCATATCCAAAGCTAGCGCTGTCTGCACTTATTTTGAAAATGGCGCAGAACGTCAATACGGAGAAAAGCACAGTTTTGTAAAAATGATAAGCGTTTGTAGTCTCATTTTTTTAATATTTAAAAACTTACTTGAATGCTGGGTTCATAAAAATTTGCAAAAACTGAGAATAAGGCAGTGGCTTTTATAATTTTCATTTTAAAAAATGTTGCCAAATTAGCGATTTGTAAATTTTTTTGAATAACTTTTAAGAGATTTAAGTCATTTGTCTTTTCCAAAGCCCAGATAATTCTTCACGGGAAGATAATATACATAGTTTAAAATCATTCCATTGCTTCAACTGAAAGGCACTTGAACTATGGCTTTTTTATTTTTCTCGGTCACAAATCTTCGGAAAACAACGCTAACTATCAAATAATAAAAATAAAAACTCAAAGAACTGCTACAAAATTTAAGTTTTAATACGCCAATTTTCTGATTACCTTCCAAAATCTACTATCGAGAATATTAATGAAAAAACCATTAGAGATTTTAAGGTGTTTTCCATCGATTTACTTTTATTGATGAAATCATGCAAGCTTTTCATTATTAGCTCTAAATTTTTTTAAATCTCAAAAAGACAACATAAACTAAGTTGAATGAAATCGATTCGTTTAAACTCAGTGAAAATTATTTTGACTCATACACAGCTGTTTTTACCAATATTTCACAAACTGAAAATTTGGAAGAGCAACAGAGATAAACAACAGATGGTTTGGAAGGAAAATATATTGTACAGAATAATGCGAAACAGGAAGTAATGTTAAAAAAAATATCATGTGGCGTGGGTTATGTTTTGTATAATGCGTAATTTTAATAAAATGCTGTTGAACATATTAAAGTATGTTAAATTAATGCAATTTTCTTAGAAGCTTTAATATTATTTTTCCTAAATGATGTATTTAAATTAAAATGTAAATTATCTAGTTTATAATACATTATAAAAATTTAAAGCTTTTTTTAGAAAAATAAACCCGAAATGAATGAATTGTTTGGTCTTTTTTGTAATTGAAAACTATATTTCTGCTTTTCATTTTAATTGTATGCACTTAAAACAATACTATTCTTAATTACATTATTTTTTTGTTTGAATTTACGTAATCAGATATAAGTTGTTTTCTCTAATTAAACATTATTTTTTATGTCTGAATTAAGGTGGCAGAACAGAAAGGAAAGACCATAACGTAGTGAATATTTTATCATTTTCAATTAAATCAAGTGATTTTAATAGACACTCGTGACAATCCAATTAAAAATTTTGTATAAAATTCCTTTTTTTTATTTCTACAATTAAATAATAAAAAATATAAACTAATTTAGCGAAAACTCTTTTTCTAATGGGTTTACAATGTGTAATGCTCGAAATAATTTTGATTAATGAGGTATACAAACACTTACGTAATTTTTAAAAATATACAATTTCAATTTCACATCTTAAAAGTCAATTAAAAGTCTAGACTCGTCAAAAAAAGAACAACACTAAAGTTTTGTTTACGAAATCATTGCTCTAGCATGCTAGAACCTAAAAATTTAATGAATATGTTAAAACTTATTTGGTTTTGGCAAAGTTCTGTTTTTTACTTATGCGTACTGCACATATACTTAGAAATTACTATCAGAAAATTTTATTTTCATTACAAACTTATAAGACATGAACATATTTTTTCCTACGAGAGAACATATTTTTTAAAAAATCATTTTCCTTACTTCAATGGCATTAAAAATTTATTAGTTAGTTAACTTTTGTGAATTTTGGCCCAATCATGGATATAAGACACAGTGTATTTAATAGTAAACAATCTAAGTGTTACAGGGAATTTTTTTTATTTCAAAGTAACATAAAAGGAACCTTAATGTACAGAAATTTCATGCTTTTCGGAATTTATACGATGCTATAAGGGCTGAAAATGAAATATTTGTTATATTCACTCTCGGATGATAATGGGAAATTTTTAGCAATGCAAACATTTTAAATACTGTACTAGAAAAAGAAAAATTAAGAATGCGTTTAAATGGCAATGCGAAGAATTCTGAATCGAATCCAAAGTACCGGCACTCAGGATACTGGTGCTTTTTACCGTAATATCCATTTTTACCGGAACAAGTTCTGGTACAAAAATTCTTATATACCGTAATTATACAATAATAATTTCTGTCAAATCCCTGACTCACTCCAATTAAATGAATATTACTCCAAAAACTGCTCCTCAATAATTTACGGTAAAAATGGACTGAACGGATGATGCACCCTAATTGCCAGTACTTAATACCGTAGTTTAACCCGGATTTTTTTTTTTGCAGTATAGTAATTATGTCATAAAATAATGTTTAAAAAATTTCTCTTTTTGTTTATTTTAAGAAATATTTTTATTTTTTACAAAAGCATAGAATAGAAATTACATTACTTTGATGCAGTTTAATATGATGGTAGAATATTTTCTCAGATTGCTCCAAACTTTGTCCTGTAACAATGAATATAGGTTTTAATACTTACATATATAGCTTTTTTATAGATGAACTGATTTTCCTGATTGCACACTGATCAAAACATATGGCAGAAATGCAGTAAAATTGTTCGCGTTCCTGGGTTTATGGGAACTCAGCTAAATCACTCAGTCTGGATTTTCTCTACTCATTTTAATATTAAAATTATGAGCGTTTTCATTATTTATTTATTGAAAAATCATCTAAACTGTCAAAGAATATTCACTATACACCGAGAAAAAAGTATGGTCAAAACTTACAGGAATATGACACAATTTACCGTTTTTCTGGCTCGATGAAATCGGTAATTTTTATCGAGTTCGGTAATTATTATCGAAGCGCTTTGAAAATGATTTCGGTAAAATTAACAATAAAATATGGTTTTATAATATGTCAATTTGAGATTAAATGTGATAAAATTGGTAATTTTATCATGATACCTTACAGCAAGTGCGTGGTAATAAGAATTACAATTATGGAAACCAAAATTTCCAGCAAACCGTTACCATAACGAACGTAAAATTACTAAATGAATTGTTTGAATGCTAAACAATTTGGTATGTAGATTTTATTACCAATCTTATGGGGTTTTTTTTACCGTCGATGTCACTATCGTACAAGTACGATAATATTACCATAACTTTTTCTTTCGTGTATCGCATTCAAAATGGAATGTGAAATTCAGCATGAAATATTCTGTTAATTTTTTTTCAGATGTATCCATTAATCCATCATTAGTTTATCATTTATTTTATTTTTACTTTAATTATTTCATTAAAAAAAATCCATATTAGAGTTTCAATAACCCACTATATAAAGCACAATTAATTTCAGTCAAAAAATTTAAATGGACATAAGAAGCCCAGCGCAGTGATAACTTAGGCATTTACTTAAACAAAAGGTACAATGAAAAATGAAAAAATGAAAATTATGAAAAAATATGACAACCGAAGCTGACGTCTTCAGGGGGTACCAGCTCCGGAAGTCATAAATGCAAAACCTTTTCTATCGAGGGAGCACGACAAATGTCTAAATTGCTCTCTCTGCACCCCCCAAAGGTTTTTCCAAAGTCCAGGAACCGAAAATACAATACAAAATATAAAATACATAAAGCAAATACAAAAGTATAAAATTAAGACTAATACATAAGAATAAAAAGCTCAAAAACTTACTTGAAAAAAAATCCTATAACCAAATTGCATTTTTCATTTATGACTTCCGGAGCTAGTACCCCTTGAAGACGCCAGCTTCTGTTGTCGTATTTTTTCATAATTTTCATTGTTTGTTTTGTTTAAATTCCTTTTGCATTTTCTGCTGCATAGCGCGTTTTTTCACTGGAAGTATAGTTCTTAATTGCTTTTATCATTTTGGCTTCTTTTCTTAATAATTAAGCATTTAATTATTATTACATTATATTTTAGGGGGATATTTTGTATCGTGATTTGCCACGCTAACTACAATCGCCAAGATAATAAATTTATTTTAAACGGGGAAAATTTAAAAAAAAACATATAGATGTTTGTCCGGTGTTTGGCTGCGAGTTATACCTTTCGAGTTTGTCTCTTTTTGTGATTTTTTTTTTTTTTAGTTTCCAGTGGGCCGATGCCCCGAAGTGGGCAAGACTTCGCGTTTATTCTGAAACAGATCACGATACGGAAATCTCCCCTATTTTAATTGGTCCTTCGTTTAATGACCATCAAAATTTTTAATAAAATTACTTTTACTAAAAACACACATTTGTAACAAAAAGTAACGTGAAAAGTTTAATAAAATATTTCATAATATTTTGGCTTATATTCCATAAAAGTTGCAAAAAAATGTATAAAAAAATTACAGTTTATAAGTTATTGGAATAAATCGTACTAAAAATGAAACTAAAATACTTCTACTTAATATACTTTTTTTGAAATAGTGCAACACAGCTCTAATAGGAACGCGAATAATTAGTTTAAATACAATATGCTCAATTTACTTCCCCGTTTACCCTATTTTTATAAATCCAAAATAGAATACAAGGTTGTTACATATTTAGATTTAAATTTACGACTTAAGTAGGTATTTTGGAAAACAAGGCTAGGGAGAACGAAAGAACATTTTTAGAAAGAAAATTATTATACTCTTTCTACAGCCTTAACACGCGATTTAGCTATTAAGTGTGTATGTAAAATACTTAAAACAATACGCTGAACATTGTTATGAAGGAGTATTTTATATCATGCATTTGTCTAATTAAATTTACTATCGTAAACTTCCTCTCTGAATGAAATGTTTGAATGCAATTATGCATGATTATGCTTATTTATATACGTTTTTCCACTTGTTGAAACCATAAAATTAATTGCAAATATTATTGGTTGCATAAATTTTAAAAATTTATTGCATAAAATATTATTGCAAACATCAAACCGAAAGTCATTTTAAAAATTAAAGAAACTTCATGGTTGGAAATTTTACGATTATTATGATTATTATTAACAATAATAATGTGCTTCGTGGCAAAGTATTTTATATTTTTACATAATATTATACCCTATGTTATTGTTATTAATTAATCTAAAATTCTAATGCTTTCTTTTATTATTATTATATAATACAGAATTATAATGTTTTGTTTTATTAATGCTATTAATCACTGTAAAATTTAAATACTTCATTTTATAATTATTGTTATTAAAAAATGCATAGTTTAATATTTTGTTTTATTTATGTAAAATTACAGTATTCTTGTGTAGTTATTTTTACTAATTGTTTAAATTTCCTTAATTTCAAAACTAGTTATAAATTGTGCAAAATTAGTTAATCATAATAAAGTATCTTGTTTAAACACGCTTAAAACAATGTCAGATAATTTTAATTTGTGACTAAAAAGTACTAGCTTTGCAAAAGTATTATAGTTGCATAGTTTGATTTACACGTGAGAATAAAATGGATTTAGTTTTTGACAGAATCGTGCATAGAATAAGTAGAAACCTCTAAATATATAGGGCAGCTACGGTACATGTAGTTTTGTGTCTTGTGGGGCTAGGTTACCAGCAATGTCAACCGTTATCCATCAACAGGTATAATCATCAACAGGCTCAATATAAAAATCTAGTTAACATGTTTTATATACTAAAGAATTGAAATTTAATACATAGTTGTCGTGGTAGCTACGCTATATGACTCCCAGAAGTTTTATCTGTGATAGCATTCGATGAATGTATAATACTAGTAGATAATTAGCGAATGTATAACTAGCTGATGAAATTTTGTGAGAGGTCGGGAGAGCTGTATTAAGATCACGGTTGTAGACGAAGTCACTCCTGTGTTGCAATTAGCAGTCGAGTGTGTACAGGCCTCTGCTGTGTGTGATCTAGACTGAATAGTAATAGTGTGAAAAGGACAATGTTGTAATCAGAATTAGCAAGTCAACTGTTCGTTGTGAACCATCCATCGAACAAAGCGTGTTCTAATCGAAATTAGCGTTTCTGTCCAGGTAGGCATGTTGGTCGAGTTAGGCGCGTACAGATCACATCAGCGAATTACCCATGTGTGACTTGGCTACCGACAATGTTAACAGTGATGTTTTCGTGGTTTTGCTCCCCATGTAACGCAAATGCGGGTTAGTTAAAAAAAAAGGTCATCAACGAAGGCAAATTTCTCCCTATAATTGATACACAAGTTCTTTGTCTTCTGGGTTGGGATCAAAATTACAAGGTTACGGAGTTGAACATTAGTAGCCGTAAACCTGAAAATTTGGTGGGCTGTTCAACGACGGAAATAAAATAAAATTAAATTAATCTTAATGCAATAGATAACTAAGACATAACTTGAAAAAAATCTCCAATCTACCGGTTCGGGAACATACGAGGCATTGAAAATGCATTGAAAACTAGTTAATTCTGTTAAGTTTTTGAGTAAAATAAATTTCAATAAAAATTTTCTTTGTGAACATTTTCTTGTTATTTATATACCTTTTGAATCTAATTGTCATTACAAATTCAGAATAATTTTAGAACACTTTCATTGCATTAAAAAAAAACTCATATTTCCAGATTATAAGAGCATGTTAGATTATCCGTAAGTGTAGTTTTCATATGAAGTGATTATTTTAAATGAATAAGTGCTTGTAAACATTCTTTTGATGCTTTTATATGTTATAAAAATTACTAAGTCCTTAGAAAAAAAGCATATTGAGGGACATTTTGAAACAAAAATCATCGGGGTTAAAAACATGTTTGGGCTATATGTAAGGATAAAATTAAATTATTTCAATAAATGGAATTAATTATAATAAGTAAAGATGTTTTTAAACTCTTTTCATTGTTCCACACATCGTAAAGCTTACTTATTATTAAAAATAAAGAGCTACACAGGAGTAAGGTCATGTTAAGAAACTTGTTATCGCGTCAAGTTTTTAAATAAAATGAATTCTAATAAAAATTGTTGTTTGTAAACATCTTTTTGTTGCTTCATTACTCTATAAAAAATAAGTTAAATTTACAGAAAAAAAACTCCGTCAAATGGTATGTTAATAAAAAACCGCTCATTTCACTGAAATATACTGTTTTTAAAAACGGAGAGTTGTTCAAACAGATAAGTACACTTATTTTAACAACAAAAAAACCCTGCTATTTCAACAAAAAAAAAACTGTTATTTTAACAAAAAAAAAGTTGTTTTGACACTATGAAAAATTTCAATAAAAACTGCTGCTTTGTGAACATATTTTTGTTACTTCATTACACTGTTAAAATTCTGCTAAACTTACAGGAAAAAAAGCTTTCAGGTAATGTGTCAATGAAACACCGTTAATTTCACAGAAACTTACTTTTTTTCAAAAAAACGGATACCTGTTATTTAAGCAGATAAGTACTGTTATTTTAACAAAAAAAATCTCTCTTATTCTAACTAAAAAAGCTGTTATTTTAACAAAAAACTCCATTAAACAACTATGTCAGCATTGTGGTTAATGCGAACTGAGACTAGAATTTGCATGACAAGCCAAGGGTAGGATTCGAAATCGGATCCCCTTAAAGTTAGGCGAGCGCTCGGCCCCCTCAGCCATGGCAGCTCTAGTGTTTGATTATGAAGAAAGATTTTTACTGTGGAAAAACGTTTAAAACTATTATGGCCTATATACTTATGAAAATGTCTGGCAATTATACTACCAAAACTATACATTTTAAGGATGATAATAATTATGTAAAGTATTTATTTGATATTTAAGTCGAATTTCAATTTTATTCATGCAATGTTCAAAACCATAAAATAATTGCTAAAATGCTAGAAGACGTATAGAAAATTCTAGTAAAAGGATTCGAAGAAAAGTAAAATTATCTTACAGTAAAACTGCATGTAAAATTGGAACTTCAATTCACAGTTTTATTCCGTTTATAATTAAGGTGAAAAATAGAGGAAAACTGTTTTGTGAAAAACGACTTTAAACTGTTAAATATACGGAGAAAGTCTGGGAAACGGGAATTTCGCTGCGTACATTATGAAATGAATTTTTTTCAAATTCACAAGAACGTTTCTAAACATATTTCTCGGCGAAATTCTATAATTCTCAGTAAACATTTGATTTCCCAAAACTTAAAACATCGTTATAAGGGAAGGAACTTTCTCTAATTTCATATTCAACGGTAGATGTCGCTGCATCTAATCTACCTCTTAGGAAGATGTTGTAAAAGATGAGGAGAGAGTTTTCGTTTCTCCAGTCACAAGCGGATGCGGAAGTAATATCCAACAACTTCCTTATCCTTCGTGAATTTTTCTCTTACGTCAATGGAGAGTGATAGCACGTGATTAGCTTATCATCATGTTATATTCCCACAACCACCGGAGAAGAATATGTAGCGAGAGGTAAAAGAACTTTTTTTTGCTGCTTTATTTATTTGTAAACTCGGAATAAAAACTCAAAACAGTTGATTTGTGGGATATAAAACTTATGATGATGTCAAAAAAAAATTTTTTTTACATAATATACAAGGATTTTCCTAAAATAATATTGTTTTTAAACGTTTTAATAAGATTTGAATGAAGCAGAATTCGTAAGTAAAAGCTACACGAGTTAAACTTCACGAGTTACTAGAACTACATGAAAACTACTACAAACAATGGGGAGCAATAACTATAAAAATATAGTTTTAAAAGAAAATGATAGAGCAGCTCATCTAAATAGCATTTTAAAACATTTTATGTTTGAATAATTTTGGGTATTTTAAATGCAAAGTTAGCGAAACTGAATTAATGTTTTAAACTTCATTACTTCATTGTTTATTCTGTTAAGCAGTCCTTTTCCATTTTTTTTAATTTCCTTTTTTCCAAAGCATAAAATGTTAGTAAACACAAATTAAAAAGTTTTGCATTTCATTGATCAGATATAAGAGCATAACATCACTGGTAATGCAACCAAACTCTATCACTAGAATTAAATACAATTTTTCTAATTTTAAATGTTCGTATAAATATACATATCTGATAAAATTAAAAACTATTATAGATCTTCTTAAAATGCTTTTGATTCCTTTTCTTTGATTAAGAAAAAATAAATTAAGATTGAAAAATACTATTGAAACTAGAAAGCAACCAAATTCTTACAATTTATGAAATATCAAGCTAGACTGTTTTTTTACCACAAATTTTTTTACTTCAGGAATGCATAATTCGACAAAAATTTCAATTTAGATAAATACATCTAAAAGATAAAAGCCATTTTGAAAAGATAAAAAACTGTATCATTTCTAGAAATATAGACAAAGAAAACAGATAATAACGCAATGATTAATAAAACATCAAAATTCAATTTACTAAAAATTTTTAACTTTAGTTCATTTTTCATTAAAAACTCAAATAATTTACACTTTTACTTTCTTTTTATATGAAGATTTTTAATAAAATTCTTTATTGAAGATTTTTAATAAAATTCTTTATTGAAGATTTTTAATGAACCTGATTCAAAAATCCTTAACAAACAAACCTCGTGATTTTTCAACCTAAAACGTCAATTTTCAAATATTCAGACCTTTTATGTTTTCGAAAATGTAAATTTAAAACAAACTCTTTTTAAAAATATTTACAGAAACTTGAAAATTTAAAGATATGAAGTATAAGGATTTCCAGAACCTAGAAGAATTTTCAATGTTTCACGACGTAAGAAAGCAAGAACGAATATATTATTAAAATAAACCTGATTCCTTAAGAAAAGAAAAACCGCATGCTTTTCAAGCTAAAACGTCAATTTTTAAAAATTTTAGACCTTTTATATTTTCGAAAATATAAATAAAAAAAAAAACTCTTATTAAAAATATTTACGGAAAATTGAAAATTTAAAGATATGAAGTATAAGGATTTCCAGAACCTAAAAGAATTTTTAATGCTTGATGACGTAACAAAGGACTATCGAATATATTATCAAAATAAATTTGATTCCTTAAGGGAAAAAAAACCTCATGCTTTTCAAGCTAAAACGTCAATTTTTAAAAAACTCAGAACTTTTATGTTTTCCAAAATATAAATAGAAAATCAACTCATAGTTAAAATATTTACTGAAAATAAAAAGTTCAGAGATATGAAGTGTAAGGATTTCCAAAACTTAAAAGAATTTTTAATACTTCATGGCGTAACAACGGAACAGTTCTGTTACGTTTTTACAATTATTTGTTTAGTTTGTTATTTGTTGTACGTTTTAGAAGCATGCATAAAAAGGTTTTAATAACAGTTACAAAATGTACATGGAGAAATACAATTATGGTAAAAACACAAGGAATATAGAAAACATTACCTTGTTTTTGGCTCTATGGGAACACCAGAAAGCTCGGCAATTTTTACCGAAATGGTTCGGTAAAATTAACAATATATTATGATTTAATACTATGTGATAAAATGTTCCAAATGTCGTAAAATTTGAAAATTTTGTCATTATACCTTAGAGTATTTCATGAAAACTTTTTCCTCGGTTACATTTAGTTTTCAGTTCCGTATTTTTTACTAAATGAGTGGTAATGGGAATTTTAAACTTGAAATCTAGAATTTCCAAAAACCGCTACTACATGAACGGAAAAAATTAGCAAATTAATGGTTTTAACTCTGTTTACTTTAGTTTTGTAAACCAGAATTCTGTTGTTTCTTTTTTAACCAGAAATGTCATTACCAACCACTATGGTTATTTTATCAGAATTTTCTTCCGTCCTTGCAGCTATTTCTTAATTTAAGCATAAATAAAAAATTTTTTTTATTTTTTCTAAATATGTTATGTATTAATAATTAGTACAATTATAATATATTAATTATCTTTTTTTGCATAATTATTAAAAGACATTTAGCATATTTATTGCTTTTCACAAATTTTCTGCTTTTTATATCATTTTAGTGTGCTTCCAATCTGAAAAAAAACAGTAAACTACTTTCATTTGTGATGTGATTTTCTGATTTTCTGATTAGACGTTTGAGATACTACATATTTTCATGTTGCTATTCATAAACTTTTTTCGATTCTTTATTTACGAATGCATGAAAAATTACATAAAACATTATTTAAGGGTGATTCAGAAACTTATTCGTCTTCTAAAAAATATAATAAAATAAAATTTTTATAAAAATACTAAAATTTCTCAAGATCGCTTTTATTACTAAAAGTTTACCACTTTCTTCCAATTTCATTCTAAATTCAGAATAAATTCAATTAAATAGTTTAGAATTCATGAACCTCGTCGCATTTCTTAGTTAGTGGTAATTGAAGAAGTTCATATGCATGGTAATATATAGTTAAAGAAGTTCGATGTCTTACTAAGATTTGGAATACAGTCTGTTACAAGTTAATGATCAAGTAGTGGATCAAATGGTCCTGACAGCTAAAAGAACATTAAACTATTTTTATATTATTTACTGTGGTGTATTTCTCTCGGGTTCGTACGATTTTCCATGGACGAGAGATTTACCGGAAACCGAGTGACGTCACCCAAAGCAGCACCAATACCTCTCATGGAACTGTATTTTGTTTTGAAGGCATCATGTTTAAAGTAAAATTAAAGCAAAATTATTACATCAAAATCTTCTAAAATATAAGCAATCAACGTCCACCCCTCTAAGCTAGTCATAATAAAATTACCAAACATTGACCTGTTCGTGGCACGATAAAAAGTTTAGGGAACACTACTCTAAGGTATCATGTTAAAAAAAACCAAAGTTTACCACATTTACCAAATTTTATCACGAATTATAAAACTATATTTTATCGTTAATTTTACTAAAACAAATACCCAAACGCTTCGGGATAAGTTATAAAGATTCTTGGTTAGAAGTTAGAATATAGTTATAAAGATTAAAGAATATAGCTATAAAGATTCTTGGCGTTCACATATAGTAAGACACAGTAAATTTTACCGTATTCTAGTAATTTTTTCATCTATTTTATGATAGAAATTTCCTAGGTTTTAAGATAATGTATGCACTAGTGTTTAATATAAATAATTCTGGCTGTACAAATGATTTCGGGCATTGTGTTCTAAGCTTTCTAACTTATTCGATATCATATAAGAAAACATATATCTCTAACTACTAGAGATGAAAAGAACAACAAAAAAGACTTGAATTTTGTAGAAGTTAATAAATGTCAAGTATTTATTTTAAAAACGTCGTCCTTCTATAATTATTATGCCGGAGGATTAGAAAAGCCGTGGGGAACTATATTCGAGAAGGAATTTCAAACTCATTCGGCTTACCGTTGAAAATAGTTACTGACTAGTTTAAAATCCGCAAGCTACCGAAAAACCACAATACTTTTAAAGAAACAGAAACTCAGATTTCCAAATTTGATTTTACAATTTTTGTCTGCAGGTGATGAGCGTAGAGGGGAGAAGATTTTAAGTGACAGTTTACAGAATTTAGAATCATCAGCTTTAGAATAAGAAAAAAAGGAAGATTTTCTCTGTGATGCCACAATTGGCGTTACATATTTCCTACCTCTTAAAATATCTTTAAATACTTAAACTTATTTTTCTAATCATATTAATGGAATTACATTTAAATTAAATCAATTAGTTAATTTTTATTTTAAGTGAGCATAAAATATTTTATTCTTTTCTTATCGATCAATGTAACGACTAACTTTTTATTTCAATACTTATGTCGACTCATTAATTCACCGCCGCGCCTAATCGAAAACAAAAGTCTATTTATAACTCTTTATTCTTAAATTTCTTACCACAAATATGTTTCAGTTACATGGTTATAATAATTCTCACAGTTTTGTTGGCGACTCGTGATCGCCAAAGTATTTTCAAACCCAATATTGATTATGTTTTGGCTATGTTATATTTTGATAATTCGCCAATTTTGGATCTCCTATCCTATTTTGGATCTCCTATCCTGTGTCCGTTGGGAACAAATACATTTACTTTCAATTTCAAATTTGTGGCAATTGGGGGGGGGGGGGCTTTGCGGGCCTCCCACTCCTAACCGTTGAATATCATTATGATTCTTGCCAACAAACTTTCGATGTTGAGAATGTAATCTTGATCCTCTTAAGGGATTTCTCTTCTTTAATATGATCATATTTTTCTGAATTGGGACCATTTTTCAACAATCAATAAATTAATTTTGTTCAAACGATTTTTATTATTTCCTTAAGACAATTGTCATTTTTACATCCATAATTAAGATGTGTTGGTAACGGCAAAAGAAGAAAAAAAATCCCTGCTACCTATATGCTACCACTACCTATATGCTGAAAATGGCTATATTAGCAAAACAAGTTAATCTGCTTTTAAAAAAAACGTCATTTTCAAAGTCACTTTCGCTAAGCTCTGCACTTATAAAAAAGCTAAATTGGATATACAGATTAAGTAGGTTATTGTTAAAACACATCACCCAAGCTATTACCTAAGCATATAAAAGTTACAAATAGCATACTTCGGATAACATATGAAAACTTTGAATAACATAAATCCTGTATCATATGAAAGCTTTCAACAGCATATATCCACAGGAGATAAAGGCTTACAGCAATATACAACTTATAGCATATAATAGAGTTAAGCAGCATATATCCGACAGCGCATAAGTGCTTTAAACAGCATGTATCCGATAATGTATAAAAGCTCAATGCAATGTATGCCCAATAGCATATGAAAATCTTTAACTGCACTCGTTCGATAGCTTCAAACCTCCTACATTCTGAAGCAAATAAAAGCTTTAAATAGCATACACCAGGTGACATATAAAAATTAAAAGAAACATGTGTCTGATGGCAATATAAAAGATTATAGCAGCATAGGTTCGATAGCATATAAAAACTTAAAATAGCATACATCCCATGGCATATAAAAGCTTACGGCCACGTGTATCCGATAGCAATATAAGTGCTGTAAACAGTTTATGTCCGATAGCATATAAAAACTTCAAACAGGTTACATCTTATGGTATATAAAAGCTTGAAGAAACGTTTATCTGATAGCAATATAAGTGCTGTAGGCAGCATATATCCGATAGCATATGAAAACTTAAAATAGCATACATCCAATGGCATATGAAAGTTTAAGGCAACGTGTATCTGATAGCAATATAAATGCTATGAACAGCATATATCAGATTGAATGTAAAAAATTTAAACAGGCTACATCCGATAGCGTAGAAAAGCTTCAAACAATACATACTTAAAAGCACACAAAATTTTAAAATTGAAATCATTTAAATTTATTCAAGCGTAATATTTGAGTCAAGATGAAATTGTGACAGTAAGAGTAAGAAAAAGAATTGCTGTTTTAAACTTATAGCTCTCTAATGGAGTGCTTTCCCTTTGCAAAGACAGCTTTTATATTAATACGTCTCCCAGAAAGCTGTTCACATATTTTATGACCGCAATATTTGTCTCACGCCTTTTTCTGGGCCGTTAATCTTCGACAAAATTTAAAGCTCTTGTCAGTGAAGGGTTAGAACATTTCGTGATAGAGTGTCTACGTTAGGTGAAAAGTTACTCACGATGTCACAAAGTTTTCGCCTATAATCAAATTTCTAGACGATGTCCTGTGACTGGAACTTTCACTGTCAAAACAGACATTAAAGGATGGAAGTTTCGGGAAATAATTAAATTGAATTTTTGATATTGTCTACAAGGTTCGCAACATTTTATTACTTTTCAAACTGAATTGTAATACTTAAACTATCAAAAAAATTTTATATCGCTTAATACATTTTAAAAATTTATATTAAAATGTTGTTACGAACATAAATGAAGAATAGTTTCAGATATTGTGTATATTTTTGTAATTAAGAATATATTTTGATATTGTGTACATTTCTGCCAGTGAATTAGAAAAAGTGTAAAAACATTCAACTTACTTTACTTTCAGTGAAGTATTTTGTATTGAAATTTAAACAGGGAAAAAAATGTGGTCCAATCTGCCAGAATACGTGAAACTTTACCGTGCTTCTGCCTCTATTGGAACGCCAAAAAGCTTGGTCTTTTTTACCGAAGCACTTTGGCAATGGTTTTGATAAAATTAATTAAAAAATGTAGCTTTATAATAAGAGATAAAATTTGGTGATTTTAACATGAGAGCATTTCATAGAGCATGCCTTATGATCTATTTATTCCGTTAAATTTTCTTTTCAGTTTTGTATTTTTCACTAAATGCGCAGTTATAGGAATTATAATTTGGGAAATCAGAATTTCCGTTATACCGTAACCATATGAACGAACAAAATTTTCGAATGAATGGTTTAAATACTAGATAATTTAGTTTTATTAACCAGAATTATATTTTGTTTTCAGAAGTGTCATTGCCATAGAGTATGGCAATTTTAGCAGAATTTCATTACCCGTGTATTTGTAATGTTTTATTTTAATATAATTTCTTTTCATACTTTTGCATTTTAACTACATTATTTCACACTTGCGACAAAATTATTTCTCTTTAATATTTTGTAATAAAATTAGATTATTTATAACTTTGTAAAAAAAGTTACGTTCCTTATATTTTATGTAAAATAATTTAAACTTCAAATTTTAATTTGTTTTTCAAGCTCAAAACATTTTTAATATTCATTCAAAATGTATAATAAACATTTCAAAAATGTATATATAATTTTTTGACTATGTAATATAACACTGTCATTGAATATTGTTACTCAATGTTTTTCAAAAGCTAAGAAATTTATAAAACTTGCTTTTAGTTCCCGCTAAAAATTATATTATAACTATATCACATTACTTTTCAATTTTGCATTTACATTTAATATAAAATAAAATAAATCTATATACATGAAATCTATATATAAATAATAGAATTAGAATATGAAATTTTTATTTATAAATTCAGATTTCATGCATTTGAAAAAAGTGTGGCATCAAAACTCCTCCCGATACAGGATACTTTGATGCAAATATAGCCCAAGTGATGCAATTTTCTTTTATCCTAAACATTTCTCCACCTATCGCAAGTCTCAACACATCGAATTTACTATTCTCGGGTACAGCTTGGTATGACGTCATACTGTTTTATATCGAATGCCAAGTTGATGTCGTACATTTTCCTGGGACGTTTTCTTGAATATTTAAGCAAGATACCGTCAGTTGGCAACTTATAACATTCCAGTCACGTAAATATAAGAAATGGATTATGTTGGCAAAACGCGAGAAGAGAATGTAGAGCGTGTTAACATTTATTATTTACATTACGTATTCAGAAAATAAGCAGAAGTATTGTTTCACTGAATATATCAAATAATGAAAATATGAAAGGTTTGTAGAATTGAATGACATTGTGCATAGTTTAACTGTTTTTATCATTTTCTTTTTTAAATCTTAAGTAGAATCGATATGCAAGTTTCAAAGCATTAAAAATGATATATCGAGAGCTGAGTAGACCATTTGTTAAAAAAATAAATAACCTTGCAAATCAATATACTCTGTAATTTGTAATTTCTCAACTTACGAACTCATTTTAAAGATACAGTAGTATCCACTTAATATGATCGCGGTTGATGTTATCAATCGCTAATTATTATCAAAATCACTCAGTCTGGATTTTCTCTACACAGTTTAATGTTAAAATTATAAACGTTTTTATTATTTATTTATTTATTTGCTTATTTTATTAATTTCTTTAAAAAAACAATCTTAACTACCAAGGAATATTTACTATGCACTGAGAAAAGAGTATGGTCGAAACTTTTAAGAACATGATACAATTTACTGTTTTTCTGGATCGATGGGAACACCAAAAAGTGAGGTATTTTTTACTGAAGCATTTAGGGAATGACTTCGGTAAAATTGACTGTAAAATATGGCTTCGCACAGTGCGATGGTTTTACATATGTAAAACTCGGTAAAATTATCATGATCGAAACTTCCAAGAACATGATACAATTTACCGTTTTTCTGGATCGATGGGAACACCAAAAAGTGAGGTATTTTTTACTGAAGCATTTAGGGAATGACTTCGGTAAAATTGACTGTAAAATATGGCTTCGCACAGTGCGATGGTTTTACATATGTAAAACTCGGTAAAATTATCATGATCGAAACTTCCAAGAACATGATACAATTTACCGTTTTTCTGGATCGATGGGAACACCAAAAAGTGAGGTATTTTTTACTGAAGCATTTAGGGAATGACTTCGGTAAAATTGACTGTAAAATATGGCTTCGCACAGTGCGATGGTTTTACATATGTAAAACTCGGTAAAATTATCATGATCGAAACTTCCAAGAACATGATACAATTTACCGTTTTTCTGGATCGATGGGAACACCAAAAAGTGAGGTATTTTTTACCGAAGTACTTAGGGAATGACTGTGGTAAAATTGACTGTAAAATGAGGTTTCACTATATGTGATGGTTTTACCTTTGTAAAACTCGGTAAAATTATCATGATCGAAGCTTCCAAGAAGATGATACAATTTACCGTTTTTCTGGATCGATGGGAACACCAAAAAGTGAGGCATTTTTTTACCGAAGTACTTAGGGAATGACTGTGGTAAAATTGACTGTAAAATGTGGTTTCACTATATGTGATGGTTTTACCTTTGTAAAACTCGGTAAAATTATCATGATCGAAACTTCCAAGAACATGATACAATTTACCGTTTTTCTGGATCGATGGCAACACCAAAAAGTGAGGTATTCTTTACCGAAGCACTTAGGGAATGACTGTGGTAAAATTGACTGTAAAATATGATTTTACACATGTAAAACTCGGTAACTTTATCATGATACCTTAGAATATGGATAAAAACCTTTTATTCGCTTAAATTTACATTTCACTTGCCCCTTTATCACTATATGTGGGGTAATAAGAACTATAATTTTGGAAACTAGAATTTTCGGTAAACCATTAACATATGAAAGACAAATGTACCAAATAAATTGTTGAAATACCGTATATTTTTATTTTTATTGCAAGAATTATGGTTTCTTTTACCAGAAATGTCATTTCTATAGAGTAAGGTAATTTTAACAGATTTTTTTCACCACGCGTATTCAGGAAACTGTTCTTTACTTTCGAAAACAATGTTGAGGATGAACGCGTCAAAATTTTTTGCTCTGTTCGCTTTGACAATAACAGAAAGCTAGTCCAATTTAACATTAAACGGAAGATCAGCATTTTAAATCGCTATAGCAAATTGTCTTTGCAATAAAACCAAAAATTGTCTATGCAATATCGCAGCGCATCATTCATCCTCTACTTTTAAATATTATGATGATCTGTATAGAAAAGAAAGACAAAATGAAAACGCAAAGTACAAGCGAAATAAAGCTGGTAATAATGAAAAAGGTGAAAAACCTTTACACCGAGGCTCAAAAATATTCGGGAAAATTATGCTCCAACAAAAAGCAGAAATTTAGCAACGTAAATGGCCTGAAAAGATTTTGTTGCAACAAATGATTGGTTCCAGAGATAGAGAAACGCGAACACATGTTTTTACGAGAATTTATTGTGAATTAAAAATGACGACCAGACAACAACAGAGTTACAAAAACAATTCTTAAAGCTAGATGCCTCATATTAATCAGAAAATGTGTACAATGCCGACGAAACCGCTTTAGTGCTTAGAGTACTACCGGAAGATGTATACTTATTCAACAATAAAAACTCAAAAAGACCTAAGAACTCAAACGAACATATTAGTTTCTTGTTATACGTTAGTATAGCTAGAAAAAAATGATTAAATTTTGTGATTCTTTTGTTGTTATCAATCGATTAATGTTATTAAAATCTTTATGTTACAAAATGATTAAATTCAGCGGAGACTATTGTATTTTAATTCAATTGTATTAAATTGTATTAAAATCATCATTTTCCGTAAGAGAACGTAAAAATCTAAAAATGGTAGTACATAACCTAGTAATTAATTTTTTTTAATCATATTGTAACTAAGTTTTGTAATTATAGTGAAATTACGGAATTTTAACTAATTTATTCCTGGTTTGTTGGTTGGTTCTAATGCCACCCAGGCAAGCCTGCTTGGTGAAACCGAAGCAAATTTAAGGCAGAGTGTGCTTTTCTTGCTTTTCAGTGGCGCCATCTATGGCCAACAATACGACTTCTGCCACACTAAACGTCACACCCGTTTTAAAGGCCGGATCCATTCATACATCCATTCATTCATCCACAGATTGTAATTTTGACCTGAATCAGAGAACGATCGATCTCCAATCCAGTAGCCCCAGAGGTATTGGTTTGTTATGGGAACATGGAGGACTTTTGCGACTCGACAGTGCATCAGTCACTTTACTACACGGGGAGTCTTCGACCGGCGGGGTTCGAACCCACGAACTCTCGGACATGGGCCCAGCGCCCTACCGACCAGGCTATCCCGGCCTAATTTATTCCTAAACAATATAATGATTTTACTTAAAGGAATAAAATCGTATCTTAAGGAGACACTCTATTTGAAAATGTAAATTTTTTTATTAGTGTTTTAATAGTTTTTTTAATCAATTGAGATTTTGCATATTATCTAATGATATTTTGTCAGCGTATCCAAATCCATTTCAAAATTTTAAACAAAGGCACGGAGCGGCAAATCTCATTTGTGAACTTTTATAAGTATTTATTTAAAACGAAATTTTTGGTCAGAAGTTTATTGTAATTTTTTTACAGTGTTTATTAAATCAAAAGTTTCTGTAATCTATTCGGCATCTCCATATTTAAAAACATATTTTTGCAAAAACTTCGAATATCAGAATTTAGAAAACTTCTAACATCAAAATTTCTAGGTAATATTTGAATTATATTAGTAATACTAGGTAATACTTGACGTAATATTCGAATGGCCATGAAAAATGTGAAACGTTATTAGAAAAATTCACAACTTTTTATATCATAACCAAAATGATTTTTAAGAAGAACATTTACCTTGATATCTTAGAGATTTAGTACCGTTTGAGGAGCTCTTGTTTCAAGCGATAACGGAAAATTTTACCATTTCAAATCTTTAAAGTTCTTAAAGGTTTTATGCTAGTCACGTTTCATCCGGTAGATTTTAAGATTATCACAATTGGCTTAAAAGCATTCACATGTAGTCTATAAGACCTACTGGTCATAAAGAAACACACCACACGTCTTTAAGCATAGAAGCTTTAATAAAATTCTCTGCAATATACCATCTCTCCATTTTACCATTAAGGAATAATATACTATTTCTTTTGCCATTAACCAAACCAATTAATCACCTTTCACTTGGTATGAAACCTATGGAAATCTTTTTTTTATCTTTTATCTTCTTATACTTAGAACATTTCCTTTGGATTTAGCTTCTTGTAATACTAGTTATTTTCTGAATTGTTTTTAACAAAACAATTATAAATTACTATAAAAACTATAATCCATTTAAAATAATATTTTAAAAGAGTGCATAATATTTCTGCCAAATTTTAAGAGAAGGAAGCCACTCGTCCATTCTGATTTCATCCATCCATTTTTAATGTTTTCTGAAACTTGATAAACCGGGGAATGTATAAGGAATAAATTCCTTCCATAAACCATTTTATTAAAAAATCATTAGGCTTAGTTACATTCGCAAAGGAACCATTACATTTCGGCGGAACCCATTTCTATTAATTTAACAAAAGAAAATTTTATTCATTTTATATTAAATGAGGGTATGACATGTAATAAGAATAGTTACATTTATAAAGTGCTAGAGACTCATGTTCTATTTACTGTAGAATGTTGCCCAACTGGAAACAAAATCACTTCGTTTCTTCGCTATACAAACAAGTATTCGAACAGTTTAGGTCGCGTGCTGCCAGCTACTAATTATATCAAGAGATGCTTATTGTTTTGTGAGGGAATGATGGCCACTTCCAGCATCATCAGAAATAAAACTCTCACTTTTGACGATGCAGCAATCCTTCAGCAGTATTTCGTTAATTTTGAGAATCATTTTGTCACGAAATCACGTGATTTGTGACGAAACGCGAACTCTCAAATATAAGGCGAAACTGTTTCCTCAACTCGAAACCTCATCGTAGTACCTGGTGGGAGATTGTTATTTAAAAGGACGAACCTAGAATAAAGACTATAGACAATTGGAAAGAAAAAGTGATGAATTAAGTTGACCGGTTGAATGATGGTCAAGGAGTTGGCTTCCTATCAGGAAAGTTTGAATCTTGATTCGGGCATGGATGTAATTTATCTCTCTGTTCTATCTGTCCTTGTTGTGTTGTACCACCTTTATGGTGCCGATGTTAAAGTGGTTATAAGAAAAGTTTGTTACATTAGACACTACAAGCTTTTTTTCTTTTGGAAAAAAATAGAATTTCGAAATATTTGCTTGGAATATATTCCAGAAAACGGTTTCGTCAAAAACGAAGAAAGTTAAGTGATATTTGAGAATCTATTTTTACAGTGAGGGACGGAACTAAAAGAGTTATACTTTCAAGTGCCTTAAATATAAAGATATGATGGGTAAAACTTTATTTAAATATATTTAATAAACTTTATTTACAAATTATTTATACATACCTGTTGTAATACAACAGAAGTGTGTTTTTATTTGTTTACATATAGGAGTTGGGATATAGTGAGGGATTGATATTTTGCTCTTAAAAGATATTTTGAAATTTTATTCGAATTCCTAAAAGCGAATAATAACGGTTTATATGAGTAACTGAATATTAATAGGTTTGACTATTTTTGTTTTTGAAATGTTGAAATCATTCCTTCATGACTACTAGAAATCGAAAAGACTCCTTATCTAAGAATGATGTAAATACTAAGGAACCGAATTATTCTTTACCACCTGATAGAGGACTAGTTTACAGTCTTAACTGGTAAACTTTGAATTGGAAGCATTATTAATTGCTCAGCGTAATCCTGCATAATGCTTGTATCTCTTTTTTTACCAAGAAGAAAACACAAATAGATGCAACAAGAACAAATCTAAAACGCAAATAGATGCAAGAAGAATAAATTTGAAACAAAAATAGATGCAAAGAGAATAAATTTAAAGCGAAAATAGATGCAAAGAAAGTAAATTTAAAACGCAAATAGATGTAAGAAGAAAAAATTCAAAATGCAAATAGATGCAAGGAGAATGAATTTAAAACGAAATTAGTTTTGTAAACTATAAAAGTATTTTTAAAACGATAGATATTTATGTTAGACAACGAGAGAGAAAGATAATAAATTTAAAACGAAAATAGATGCAAGTACAATAAATTTAAAACGAAAATAGATGCAAGGAGAATAAATTTAACTCCGAAATTCTAAATCATGTTGACGATAGCAATACAAAGTTATCTATTTCATTATTATTTTTATTAACTGTTATGATTTTCATTATCCTTATATTATGCATTATTTGTTTTTTGGTTTAGTGTGTTAGAGATATAGCTACTAAACTCCAAAAATAAGTAGAAAGAAATTTAATAACAAATTTCTTTTATTTCTTTTACTTACGTAAAATTTCTTTTTCTAACTTTTTTTTCTTTACTTACCTAAAATTTTGATTCTTGATATCCTGCTCATCATATCATGGGATCTACATCGTGGATTTTGTAAACTAGTTATTGCTGTCACATTCTTTAAACTGAGATTAAACTCAGCAAATGAAACGTAAGTGATGTTAGCATTGATACATATTCATTTATGTAAATTAAAGATTTTGATTGAAACTTTAAAAAATTGGACATTTTTACGTAATGCTGCAAAAAAAAGAGTTTTATAGGATCTTTTGAACTATTAAAGCCATTTTAAAATCTTTATTTATGTTAGAGTTCGAAAATTAAAATTAAAACAACTTCATTATATAACTTTTTTTTGAGTGGGAGCAAAAACAGGCAATTTTTTTTAAATTTTACTTAGCTATGTTTGTTAAACTAAAAACAAAAACTTCTAATATTTTTAACAGTTGGCTTAACTATAATTGCAATATATATATACATACATATATACATACATATATATATATATATATATATATATATATATATATATATATATATATATATATATATATATATATATATATATATATATATATATATATATATATATATATATATATAAAATTATTAAATCATTTAATATATATATATATATATATATATATATATATATATATATATATAGTTAGTTAGTATATTATATACCATTAAAATGTACATAATATACTAACATCATTCAATAAATTTATAAATGCAAAATAGACTTTCAATTAGGTCGAAAAGCCAGTGTAAAATTCTTAAAAATATAAAAATTAGTTTCGTATTATAAAATAACTTTAGTAATTATCAACAAATGATCAAGCGTATTTAAAAAAACTTTATTTAAACAGTTACAAACTTGAATTCAAGTATTCAAGTTTTCGTTCTAGAACAACGATTCACTAACTTCAATTTCAAATGAACAATGACTTTTTTTTCAAGTGAGTAATCGAACAAATCTTTTTCTTATTCACTCGGTGTAAACTTTACTGCTAGCGCAGCAAAAACAAAAATGTTGCCTAAACGTATTGAACCGAAACAAAAAAAAATTAAATTGGAAAAAAAGTATCAAGAAAACAAAAGTAAAGTGACATTAAAAAGAAAATAAATTGAAAAGAAGTAAAAAATCCGAACTTTAAAACAAAAATGTGTTTTAGTCCCTTTTTTATGATTTTTTACTGCAGAGCAAAAGCAAAACTGGCGTCAACTTTAAAAACTCTGTAAAAAAGAACTTTATGTATAGACAATATTTTACAGGCAGAAACACTACTTTTGATAAAAATGTGTCTTTTATTTATTTTTATTAAATGTACATTAAATTGCAAATACTTAAATAGTTTTAAGAAAAGTTGCTTATTTGAAATATTTTTTTTATAAATTACTTAACTTGGTATTTGAGAGTTTAAAGGTCTGTGAACGTATGTATAAATTTTAAACGAAAACTTTTCTTATTTTTAATATTTTTTTTAACGTGTTTATGCTAGAATACTAATTTTGTGTGAACTATACATATCCAAAGTAGTTCACATACGAAATTTCATTTCAAAATATTTGAAATTGATGAAGTTGCTAATTAATTTAAATACTTAATTACTTGCCAATAAAAATCTTCTAGCTCACTTTTTTCCTTGCCAAGTATTTAAATTTTCGATATTCTTGTTGAAATATAAATTTCACAAATGTTGCTGGAAATCATTTCAACTATTAAAACTTAAACTGCTAAAGTTTTGAGAAAAAGAGCATTTCTTACGAAGTTGTTAAAATAATTTAAAATTTTATTATTTTTTTAGATGTAACTAGATACTTGTGAAATCATTTCAAATAGCATTTGATGCTTTAAGCTTCCTTTTTTTAAAACGAACCTATTTTTAAAAAATTAGAACCATTTCTATAGATCTGTAGTGTAGATGACTTTTTTAAACAGATGTAATTAAAAGTATATTTTATGTGATAATGTCATCAATTTTGAATGTTTTTATAAGACATTTGTTACACAAGAGCTGTTGCATTACTTACGTTGCATATGCCTGAATTACATTCCAAAAATAAGGTTTCGTGTATAAGAAATAAGAAGAGTCAATTCAAAGATTTTCAGTCCCTTTAAAGATTCAAAAAATTTTAGAAACTTAAACGTACTTTAATTAAAAAATAATAACTATATTTCAAAGCACCTTTTTACTCGAACTGTAGCAGCTTACATAAACTCTTAGAAGTTTTAAAATTTTTCAAACCATAATATGGCAAATATTTGCTGCATCTTTAGTTTGGGTTAAATAGAAACATACACTGTTAGAAATTTCTCAGAAAAATTATTTTAAATAACAGTTTATTTAATTGTTAATTTACCATATTCAAAGAAAGCAATCAAGCCATAAAAGAATAGTAACTATGAGAGAATTGTGCTCAAATTCTTAACTGTGAGAAAAATTGTTTATTTACTGTTTTTACCATATAGGCAACCGGAATTTTATTCGCGTCAAACATTTACACAGTTTATGAGAATTGTTCTTTTAGCAATAAATGTTGGTAAAACACCTTATGAATCCACTTATTTTCTGCAGCTGAAACACTAATTTAACCTAGAGAACTAATCTGCCAATCGCATGAACAGGTGGAGGGTTCGAATCCCAGAGTAGACACCACAGTATTTCCTTCATTCCTTCTACACAACATGATTTAATTCAACACCTTAGAAAGATTATTTCAAATTTTTACGTCAGTTTAGTTTAAAGTACCAGTATTAGGGTTCAACGTAAACCCGATTTTTTTTGATAATGTATGCGTATTATTTAACATGTACGTTTTAAATTATGAATGTATTTTTGAAAAAATTATTTTACGTATTGGGTATTTTATGTTGAATAATGATGTTCTACTTTTTTTGCACAAAATATGCCGTTATAAAACTTTAAGGTTTAGAAAACTAAATCATTTGCACTAATAAATCATCAATTTAATAAATAAGAAAATTACGTTAATAAATTTGCTTTCTGGTATCACAAGTATCTACAAGCATAAATACCATATTTTAGACGAAAATTAACTAATTAATAAGCTAATTACTTCCCGAACACATAAATTGAACATTAAAATTATCGAAAACGTTGGAGATTAATTTATGGTAGTGTAGTATACAAGCGCAATTTCTTTTTAATTTCTATAAAAGTATTTGTATTTAAGTAGATCGATAGGTATTTAAGTAGGTAGACTAAGTTGTTATTTGGTAGGTTAAATAGTTGATGTTAAAAAAAATATTATGAGTATTAAATATATTATTGGTAAAAAAAAGACTTTATTCAATAAAGATTAGTGTAACTGCTAATAATATCCCGATAAAAAGAAAATTATTCGTTTTATAAAGAAATGTTTTCAAAAATAACATCAGTGTTGAAGGATTTAAAAATAGTTTCAGTGATATTACCTTATATATTACCTTACTAGATGCTTATATTTAAAAAATTATTTAATGCGAATAAAATAGCTACTGTTGAAAAAAGTTATGTATTCATTAAATAACGTGTGGAAAGTATCAATAATGTATTTGCATTAAGAAGTAATTTCAATGTTAACTAGTTTGCTCTATACCATGAACAATATAAGATTAACAATTGAGACGCTTAGACTAATATAATGAAAAGATCAATATTTTTAAATTGTTAAAGATAACGTTTTGGTAAGAAAAATATATACAAAAGCACGATTATTATGTAGATAAAAGGGGATTGTGTATCGTACAGTTGTATCCAATGTAGGGAATGTATCGTTAATGTATATAATCTTATCACCTGGGAATGTATCTAATGGAAATTCTAGGAAGGTGTAATATTCCTACAGGGTTACAATGTTTCTGCTTTCCAGTATAAATTCTGGAAACATGTAATTTACCGATCAGGAAACCTCGCATCTGTAATCTAATGGAAATTCTGGAAACCTGTAATATACGTATCGGGTAACATTGTTTCCGTTATCTGATGAAAAATCTGGATACGTGTAATATACCTATCGGGTAACAATTTTTATGCTATATACTGGAAATTCAGGAAACGTTCAATATACCAATCAGAAAACAATGTTTCTTTTTTCTAGAGTAAGTTCTAGAAACGTGTAATATATCTATCGGGAAACCATGCATCTGTTATCTAATAGAAGTACTGGAAACTTCCAATATACCTAACAGAAAATCATACATCTGTTATGTAACGAAAATTCTGGACACGTGTAATATACCTATCGGGTAACTATGTTTCTGTTATCTAAGGAAAATTCTAGAAGCGTGTAATATATTTGTTGGGTAATAATGTACCAGTAATTTAATGGGAATTCTTGAAACGTGTAATATACCTATTGGGTAAGAATGTTTCTGATATCTGATGGAAATCTGGAAACATGTAATATACCAATAGGCTAACAATGTTTCTGTTATCAAATGGAAATTCTAGGAACGTGTAATATACCTACAAGATTACAATGTTTAGTTATCTATCGGAAATCAGGAAGGAATATAATTTATATATTTGGAATTTCAAGTGAAAGAGAAACGAGTTTTTTATCGATATTTTGTATGCAAGCCCACTAATTAAGCTCGAAATGGCAGGATGTTTTGAATATGAGACAGAAAGTTAGTTCCGGAAAAAAAGAATACAAATTAGGGCACAAGCACAATAAAATGCTTTTTGACAATTTTAATTTATTTCTTTGTCATGACACTTATTGATCAAAGTTTCATTTGGTTTTCTTTCGCTTCTAATTTAAATGCATTTCCAAGGCTTAATGGGATTTTCTTTTCAATTTGTTTGTTACAAAAATTCTAAAACTTGAACAGAACCACGCCTTTTAAAAACTTCAAAAGCATATTTGTGTTGAAAAATTTTGTATTTTTATTGAAATGCCTTACTCTACAATTGGGTGATAAAAATCAACTATTTCTTAGTAGTTAAGTAGGTTTAAAATGTTTTGAATAAAATTTGAAGCATTTAATTCTGAATGTCACTATATAATGTCACATTTAAAAAAAATCCGTTTATGATGATTTTTTAAATGTTTCTTTTTAAATTTACAGCTTTTATAAAAATAAAGAGCAATAAAAATTTACATTTGATTTATTGCGCGTAAAATCCCTTTGCGTGAAAAAAAAATTTCATTTTATGACTGAAATTAACAATTTCTTCCTTTTTTTTCAAACTCTTCATGAGAAATAATGTAAAAATAAGTATTTCTAAGAAGAAAAAAAAGAACTATTCTCACTTTCCAGAGAAAATTTTCGTGTCTTCACAGCAATTCTTTCCTTTCATTATCGGTTTTTCCATCACATTTCTTCTTCTTCTTTTACCCATTTGTGCTTTTCATATTTTCTCAGATTTTTTTTTACAAACTTTTGCTTCCTTAGTTTTGTTTTTCGCCGTTTGCTTTTCCTTGGAATCACTGTATCTGTGTTTGCTCAAAGTTAATGTTTGCCCGGAACTTAACTTTGAATCAAAATATTTAGTACTTTTAATCTTAACAAAACTTTTTATTATATCTTAAGAAACCTGACTATTTCTCCGTAATAACTATTATTAACCCTATTACTATTACAAAACCAGTCTATTGTACCACTTATTATTCATTTGATAATGCTGTTTAAAATTTTCATATTATCAGAGAAAATTTTTACTATTTTTTTTCGCTGGGATGCTTTATAGCATTTTTTATGTGAAATGCATGCGATTATGAAAATCTAAAATTCATATTCGTCCAAACAATTTTCAAACATAACTATAAAAATAAAAATTTAGTTCTCTTATGAAAGAACTTTTTTTTAAATTAGAGAAGTGACTTTTTATTTAATTTCTTTTGTTATCTTTCTCAAATTTTCCCAATTAGTTCCATATAACGTTTTTTTAAAATGTTACTACATTAATTTTTCGAGATAGAAATAAAGTTCTTAAGTATGTAATCGTTGAGAAAAATGTTGGTAAAATTACCTTACTGTAACATAATAAAATTGTTTGGTAAAAAAAGCTTAAATTTGGTTATAAAAAGCTAAAATATACGGTATTTAAATCATTCATTTGGTAATGTTTTCGTTCATATGGTAATGGTTTACCGGAAATTCTTATTTTCATAATTATAGTTCTTATTACCACATACTTAGTAAAAAAATTGAAAAAACAAATTTTGCAGAATAAATCGTTTTTACGCCATGGCTTAAGATATCTATCGAATTACCAAATTTTTTAACAGATATTTTATTGTTAACACAAGCATGAACCATAGTTTATTGTTAAGTTTACCAAAATTATTACAAAATCACCTCGGTAAAAATTATCGAGCTTTTTTTGTGTTCCCATAGAGCCTTTTACCATATTATTCTGATAATTTCCATCATACTTATTTTTCTCAGAGTGATAAGCATACATAAACTGTACAGTCATCATATTATTTCCTATTCACGTACGGTTCTTGTGTACAGAAACTATTATGATATGTAATGATTACCAAATTTCAGGACATAATTTATTATTTTAAGAGTTACTATGCTTTAATTTTTTCTGTAGATATATGAACTATTGTGTGTGAGTAGCTTGTTACGGTTATTCAAGTTTTCATTTCAAGTTTTTTTTCGTATATCCATTCTGTAAGGCTCCACGAAACGCTTTCTTTGCTCATTAGCAAGAGTTAATAAGTAGAGAAAATTTCTGTGCATAACGAATATGCACTATAACTGTTGCCCCAAATACCAACTCCAGTGTAGGCAAGTATGCAGCGCCATTTATCTAACTCCAAGTAATTTGCGCCAGCGCCACCAAACTTAGTCAGGATATTTAAGTTACTCTGAGAATGGCAACAGATATAAAAAAGAACTGATCGACTTTGGAATTATTCTGAAACGGTGTGCTTTTTTGTTGTTTTTTATTTAAAATAAATGTATTTCTGTATGTGTTTTTAAATGTTGTCAATCAATAAACAAGATGCCTTTCACAATCATAGTCAATCCGATTAGGAGTTACAATAACAGTATAAAAAACACCTACTCAAATTTAGCTATTCCTAAATTTATTTTTATTTATTCTTTATTTTTCTATTAACAAGAAAGTAAGTAAGTAAGCAAGAATTAGAAATATTTCTGTCATCTGTGATCATATGATCCATTTTGTAAACTAAAAATGCTATTTAAATTATATTCATACAATGTACAAATAAGAAGTAACGCATAAAGAAGAATAGTTAAAGTCATTGTGGAAATTGTTTGACGTATTGGCTTTAAAACGTTTAAATTATTCAATTAGTGTACAAAACAACATGTTCAATGAAATTGAAATAAACTTTAAAACATAAAAATACACAGAGTGGATTTTACATTTTAAGTTAATTGAATTGCTGTGTTTTTCACTTTTTACCTTTGTAAAACATTAAAACATTTCTTTACAACACAAATATCTCAATCGATGTAATTCAATATTTATTAGATTAATAATATAATACATCAAAACATATAGAATAAGAAAGCATTTTATGTTTTAACAGTATGTCATTTAATATTTTTAAAACTTTTGCAGTCAATATTTACTCAATATTTTTAAGATAAATAATATCATACATTAATAAATTTAAATTAAACAACATTTTAATCGTTTAACATTATGCCATTCAATGTTCTCAAAACATTTGCAGTTAGTATTTACTCATTACTTTTAAGATTAATATAATATCGTACATAAATATATATAAAATAGAACAGTATTCTAATGATTAAATAGTATGACGTTCAATATTATCAAAAACTTTGATGTCAGTATTTACTCAATATTTTTAAAATCAATAATATTATACATTAATGCATATAAAATAAAACAGTACTCGAATGGTTTAGCTGTATAACTTCCACTAACATTTTTATGAGACACAACGAGAGCGTTAATTAAAAAGAAAAAAAAAGTTGAAAGTATTTCTTAATATCATTAATCTTAAATGAGTATTCCTTTTGTTTTTGTTAAAATAAACTTTCGCTCAGAATATTTTGCAAGTTAAGGAATGTTAATGAAATTTTTAAAGACTAAATAGAGGAGATTCTCGCATAATATATTTTTTGAGACATTGGTATTTAAAATATCTCGTTAATATTTTCGAATCTCTTACAGTTGTTTGGTTTCGAATGAAAATTTAGACACATTTTATTTATAAAGAGAGAGAAAGAGAGTGAGGGTGGGAAGGATGAGAAAGAGAGAGAGAGGTGTAAAGTTGGAAGGAAAAATTTTGAAATAATTATCCTTCATTAAATCACAGTTAGTTACCTAGTGTACCGTTACCCCTTTAAACGTTGGCCTGGCTGTGGACTTTTAATTGAATTTTGGTAACGGTTACCTAGGTTCAAAAATAGACACTTAACTAATGAAGTACATGAAACTTTTAACAATAAAAAGTCAATTTTATTATAACTATAAATTATCAACAAACACAATCCCGATCATTTCCAGATGCCTTCATATGCACTAAAAATTTCAATTTATACACTTTTAAATTTCCAAATGGTTATACTCAAGATAAAACTATTCGATAAAAAGCACTTTTAATATTTCATAGGCATAACATTTAATTAATTCACACTAAAAGAGACAATTACGAAATAAAAATCCTAGCTCATTCTAAATTTACAAAAACATTTAAACTCTAAGTCCTTGTATTCCTACAACAGATAATTAAAATTAAATATCCAAGGCTCATCTTAAAATAGGTATCTTAACACCTGATAGAAATAATTTAAAATACGGAATAAAATGCTCTTCTAAAAAGTTACTAAAAAGGTGAGAAATTGGAGTTTATAAATACAAAAGGAACTTGCAGATCACCTTCTGGAACGCCCCCCGGGCCTGCAGCTAGACTTGTGTACTAGGAGAACTTCGACTTTCCGACCACCATTCAGTTCTTTAGAAACACTCTATTTTCTGCCGAGGAATGCTCAATTCTTGCCAACTGTCTTGAACTTAGCGACAATCCGTCTATCATTTCCCGTCAACTATTCTGAGGCTTCAGATCAACTTTCTTCCAGGCAACAGCTCATCCGATCAATGTGGCGTACTTAGTCGCGGTATCCAGGGACTCTTTCCAAATATCAACCTTTCAGCATTTCCGCCTAGATCAACTCACTCCGAGACTTCAACTAAATCTAAACTCATTCTCGATGATACCGGCCCAGAACATACTTCTAACAGCCATGATAGATCCTGTCAGCGGTGATGTTTCAACTCAACATTCCATCGGGCACGATCTGCACTCCCGTCGTACTAATTTTTCAGCCACTCTTCACGCCTCTTATACTTTTCTCAACAAGGCGGAATAATCCATACTGACCTGTTTACTCGCTCAAAAGTCATCCCGCATCCAGTGGACGTCAGAACAAAAAAAATCCACACGAAAAACCAGCTACAAACCCACTAATACGTCATAAAAGTGATAATCCAAACCTCCTTAAATGTTAATACCATTTATATCCACAATTTACCCCAAAAATACAATTTTAAAAGGATCAATAAAAATTTCTCCCAAAATATAATTTTGATTGCATTTACATTCTATCCTAGTGGTGCCATCTATTGAAAAATAACCCTTCTTTAGAAAGTATTGATACAAAAAAAAAACTCCAATAAATTCCTATTTATTACACTAGTAAAATTCTAATAAATTTCTTTAGGAATCTGACAGGCCGGGATAGCCTGGTTGGCAAGGCGCTGGACTCACGTTTGTGAGAACGAGAGTTCGAATCTAGCAGGCCGAAGACTCCCCGGGTAGTAAATCGTGACTGTTACGCTTTAAATCTGTTGACTCGCAAAATCCTCCATGTTCCTATAGTAAATTAATACCTCTGGGAGTACTAAGTTGGAAATTGATCGTTCTCAGGTCAAAATTACGATCTGCGAATGAATGGATCTGCCCTATAAACTGGTGTGACGTATGGATGTGGCAGAAATTCAAATTCTTGTCCATAGATGTCGCCACTGGTAAACGAGAACAATCGAACTCCCTCTGCCTTAATGGCCGACGACAACAAAAACAGCAGTCCGACGAGTCTTTTTATAGTTGTATTTAGAAATATTCTCCTCAAATCTTAATTCATTTGCCATTAAATTCCTCGAAAAAAAGGCCTATTAAATGCTTTTTGTAAACGTTATATTTTGGGTGATGAAATTTTAAAATTATAACTTCTTATTTATTTGATCCCTAGTTTACGTGAGTTCTCCATTTAAGATTTGAATCAATATTAAATGGTAGATAGAAGTTGCTTTTTCAATGGTTTTAAAATCCTATATTCAATTTAATTTACAAGTAGTATGGTCTATTACTGACATCAATTAATTTACGAGTATTAATTTACAAGTATACGTGTATTAATTTAGTTACGTGTGTTAATTTACATAATCTATTCTTAAACAGACTTTGCTTGTATTTTGAAAAGATTTTGTGACTTCTGATTGACAGACATCATTTTACTTCAATATTAAGCTTATATTTTCAAGATTTTGCTTATTTGTCATAATTAAAGTTTTCAATTTTGCTTGTAAGATTGTATCAGGCAAAATTTTATTAAGTATAGGAAATAAATAACTCACTATTCAATATGGAGGAAGTTTAAATAGATATATCTGTTCTAAGGATCTCCCGCCTCCTGCTTGATATTATCGTTACAGCTTTCTCAATTCCTTTAGAATCACTTGGCGGCTTTTACTAGCTTTGCAAGCTCACTAGCAAACAATATGATAAGACGTGGTATTCTAAACTGTTAGAATTCTCGGTCTAAAATTATGGTAACATAATTGGCAGCAGTCTGTCTATCGACTAACCTTTCAGTTTACGGTAAATAACATTTTTTACCTCCACGGTTTTGAAACCGTTTAGAACTAGTATGGTTATAAGACCATTAAATACAAAGCTATATTGCTTTTTTTAAGCCATTTACGACTAACGTTGTTTCAAAACCAGGAAAAGGAAATTTAACTGCGCATTGTAGCTTATCCAATCGTTAGGTAATGGGCAATAGAGAGTGCAGGGCATAAAATAGGGAGTGCATGACATTGAAAACTTTTCATGTGTTGAAGGGAGTAGAAAACAATGTAATGTCAACACTGGGACTCATCCAAAACTTAAGCGAAGCTAAAAACTGCACTGTAGCTCGTCACTGCGGCTATCTGTCAATTTATTTAAAGAAACCGAAATTAAGATGTGTTTAAAAAAACCATTTTAGTATACATCAATGTCAAATTTCGCTGTTTCACAAATTCACTGTCTTTTTTTTTATCCTCCTTGTTCTTCTCTCCTTTCATTCAATTTCTATAAAAAGAAACATTCATAGTAATTATTGCATTTGCTGTCTAATCTATCACGGCACGCTTAAAAAAATTAATTATTCCACAAACAATCTTAGAAATAAATGCGAATAAAATATCACTAGAACACCAAATGTACAAAGGTTTCGCTTTTGCAGCGTGATGTAGAGCAAGAAGACTAAGCAATTTCAAATTTAAAAAGAAAATCACTTCTTTTATGGCAATTATGGCACTTCTTTTATAACAACATAGTATTCAAAGTTTGCATCAGGCTAGGTTTAAAAAAACTTCGATACTTAAAAATACACAAAATCACGTAGGAAATGTGGCGCTGCGTAAAATAGTTTCAAAAATAATAGTTTTAAAATTAATTGCACTTGAGCTAACCGACGAAATGACCTTTTCGACAAAATGACCTGTCACCGAAATGAACCTGGTAGACTAAATGACGTTGTCGGCGAAACGACATTTCGACTAAATGTCCTTGTTAACGAAACAACAAACATGTCGACCTAACGACCCTGTCGTCAAAATGGCCCTACAGACGAAAGAGTCCTGTTGACGAAATGACCCTGTCGACGAAAAAGTCCTGTTGACGAAATGATCCTGTTGACGAAACGTCTTTTCCTGAGTTAGAAGCCGGCAAAACTCACGTTTTCATTTAAGAGTAGACACAAAGATTGAAATTTAATAAAATTAAGACAATGGCCGTAAGGTTGTAAATGAATATAAATAAAGGACTAAATTATGAGAAATATCCCAATTACTTCCCTGGTGTTCACGCGTGTGTTTTTGCTAGTCCAGTAAAAATTCTAAAAACTAAGTCGGGTAATTTTCTTTTCACGTTATTAAAAAGTACATAAATTACATTTTAAAACTTCAGTGATCTATCTATATGCAAGAATTGAATGCGTACACAATTGTTTTTTTTTTTTATTATACGCTTTTTGATTTCGTTATAAGCTTTTTCTACTTATAAGACATTCAATTTGGAAAGAAAGCATTAAAAGGAAAACTTGGCAAAAAAGAAAACATAACTTTCCTAACTTATTCCATTTTTTGTAAATTTTAATGCTCATGACCTGGAACGTGAAGGCATAGAACATGGAGCTGTATGGCACTTTAATAAAACGTTATTTCTTCTCCATCACTCACTTTTTCCCAGAATGCATTTCAACTCCGTTGTAAATTATGAGCTTCTTGCTGTTTTTGACAGCTAGTAGTTATTTATCGATAATATACTTGCATCCCTAGGGTCTTCCAATGCAATTCGTCGAACTCTCCGAATATTTGTAGTAAGCTTCAGACGAATGCTGAAAAAAGCAATCGAAGTTATTGACGTTATTTTATTTACTATTTTATTTTGCATGTGAAAAGTTTTTTTTTATTTCTGCAAAAAAAATATGAAAAGTAGAAATAAATAGTCAGATTATGAGCTTTTATTAAATGTTGAATGTCACTTGATTACTTTATTAAATTTGACATTTTCCTAAATTCTAAGTATTTTAATATATCCAAACGCATATTAGTTTAATACAAAACTTTTTCTCCTGAAGTTAAAACCGTCATTCTTTGATTTCTCACCGTAATAAAAAATCTTCTGGAACCTGTTTTTTTTTCTAAGAATAGTTTTAACTTTGTAATGGGTCATAATTACTGATCTATGTGGTTATCAGTCGAACTTCTGACCCGTAATTAAAAGCAGAATTCGTAAACTAAGTTCTCCGAAATTTCTTAATACATTAGAAAATTTCTTAAGTTCACAAAATTAAGGTATTTTGACCAAATTGAATAAGAATCGGTTTGATTGATCCCGTTCTCTTTGTGTTATTGTATTTTTTTCCTTATAAAAGGATAGAGAAGTACTTTTTTTATTTCTAAACTGTCGTTTACAAGCTGATTGAATTTTGAGTTAACGACTACCAATGTTCAACTCCAATTCCGTAAATTCAATTTCAACTCCATAGCTTTGTAATTTTGAAAGCAATTCAAGACAAGAGGACTCAATATTGGATCAAATATTGGGAGAGGACTGGATAAAATATTGGGAGATATTTGCCTTCGTAGAGGACTTTGTGACCCTTATTTGCATTACATGGAGAGGAAAATCGTGAAAACCTGCCACGGCTAGCTCGATTTTAAGGGTAACCCATGATCCGTCTACCACAGAGATTATTTACATCAGTACTGTAGTCAGTGCGAGATGTATATATATATATATATATATATATATATATATATATATATATATATATATATATATATATATATATATATATATATATATATATATATATATATATATATATATATATATATATATATATATATATATATATATATATATATTAACTCAAACTCCTAAAATTTGGGTAATTGGTGAAAGAGGAAATTCGAGTTTCCAACTCTATAAGCGTAAGCATCCATTCTGGAGAGACGCTTGAAAATATATTTTTCCCATTTATTTATCATAAGCCGTTATTATAAATTAAATTGTAGGCAATTCTTTCTTTCTTAAATATTTAAAAGATCACATGAGTGATACTTTCTAACTTATAGCCCTATTTATTAGAGGAATTATTTTTTCTAGGTTCATTATTTCACTATTTTTCAATCTTTAAGTCATGTAAGATTACGGCATGTATATCATTGTAGCATGTAATGATCATGTTTGACATGTGAAATTACGTCACCGAATTAATATTAAATCTCATCTAAATTATATATGTTATTTGTTGTAACTTTCAAGTATTTCTCAATCTACGTATGTACACGTATTTCTTGTGTGTGTTTTGTTTTGGTGTTTCTTATGAAAACCATGCGTAACGTTAGTTAAATTGCAGAGTTTAGAGACTTAACTCACCTAAAAGTTTTATAAATATATTAGCTTTTTAGTCTGATTCACCTAAACATTTAACATCGAGCCCTGATGGCTCAGGGGATAGAACGTTCGCCTTCCAATGAGGTGAACCGGGTTCGAAACCCAGCCATGATACACGATACCAATTCCACATACGGCTTGCACTGACCACAGTGCTGACGTCAAAATATCCTCAGTGGTAGACAGATCCTGGCTTAAAGTACCCTTGTTGTCAGGCTAACTGTGGGATGTTTTCGTGGTTTATCTCTTTATGTAACGCAAATGCGGGTTAGTTCTATGAAAAAGTCCTCCTTGTAGGCAAACTTCTTCCAATACTCAACCCAGAAGTCTTCTGGATTGTATTCAAAATTACGTTGCAACTTCGGCTATTGTTAGTCGGAGTCGAAAGCTACGGTTTTTGGTAATCGTAAACTCAAAATTAGATTGGCGCTTCATAGATGGTTATAAAATAAAAAACCTCATAATATAAGATTACCGAAAAGGACGACAAATTGTAATAAATTAGTTTGCCTTTATTAACTGGATCGGTATGTTTTTTTAAATTTATGTGTTGATCAAGACCAATTATTGCTTCCTTTTTTTATCCCATAAATGGAATGCTATTCTGAGAGTAAATAATATACGCTAGATTTGAAAGTACTACTCAAAATTCATGTATTTAATAAAATGCATGTATGCAAAATTCAAAAATTCAAAATTCAAAAAATTCAAAATTTAAAAAATTCAAAATTCAAAAAATTCAAAATTTAAAAAATTCAAAACTTAAAAAATTCAAAATTCAAAAATTCAATGCAAAATTCATGTATTTAATATTAAATATTTAATTAAATTATTCATAAATAAATAATTTAATTAAATATTTAATAAAATTCATGTATTTAATAAATTTACTGAACAATTTTTAACATCTAATAATTTCAAAAAAGTAAGATTAGTTTAAAAAGCAACGTAAATATTTATTTAAAGCATTGCATTATAAAGTTGTTTAAATTTTAATTTATAAATAGTGAAAATAATTTATTTTGTATTGTAGGATCTAAAGGAATAAAGCTAAAAACTTTCGCAAAGAAAAACTAAAATAATTAAAGCTGAATGCAATGTAAAATAAACATAGAAATGAGATTTATCAAATTAATAAAATTCTTTAATCTTTATACTTTAAAAGTGTTGTTTACATAACGTGAATTCATGTCATGAAACACTTTTTATTAAATGAAGAGTTGTAACGACTACTCAACAAACCTGTTACTGGAATATTTAATTCGTGTAGTAATAAAATCAATTTCATAAATGTTTAGTCTAGTATTGATTTGCAGTTTCTTGAAACTAATTCCCGCGCATAAAATTGTAATTACCTATTTCAAAAGCACACTTCACATTTATTGTATTCTAGAACAATATCTATAAATTCTCATAAAACCCATTTCAAACTCTTATTGAAAGTCTTACGAAATCATAATACTTCGTACTAAAATACCAATTTCGTTACAAGTTTATCTTCATCAGCCATTATTAGAAAAGGCTTTTCCGTTTTGGTTGTAAATCATCGAATATCTTATCGTTACTGACATGTAATAGTTGTTTATCGATAACATACATGCTTTTCCACGGTACGTAATGCACTTTACCGATCTTCGACTGCATTTGTTGCCCAATGTTATAACGATGGAAAGTTATTGACTTTTCCATTTCTTCTCCTGAAATGGTATAAAATTTCTTACGTAATGAGCTTAAAATGAATATTTTGGGAACATTTATTTTCTTTAATAGTTGCATAAATGCATGGTATTTTTATTGAAAGAGTTATGAGATATAAATGCATTGTGCATGCGTAACAAAATATTTCGAGGTCTTATTTCGTGTAGTTGTTGCTTTATAACGAGTTTTTTCTTTTGTTATTTTATTATATATTTTTTCGTAGGAAACCTTTTAATATCTAACGAATTCTCAACTAGTTAATAACAATAATTATTTCATTATTATGGTTTTATATTTTAAGGTGGTTTTGTTTGATTTTTAAGTTGCAATATTACGAGCTTTGTTTTTTGTCATTTATTTAATCAGTCTTTTTTCTTAATTTTTTTCAACATTTAATAATTTTAAGAAAATTTTTTTTTAAGAAAAATATGTTTCTTTAGGTATTACATTATAAAGATGTTTGAATTTTGATTTCTAAATCACAATTTTTTTTATCTTTTGTTATTTTATTATAACTTTTTTTATTACTTTTCAATTAGTTAAAACAATAAATTCTTTAACTTTTATGGTTTTATATTTTAAGGTTGTTTTGCAGTTGTCACATGGCAAAATTTATTTTTTGTTATTCATTTATCCTTTTTTCCTCAATAATTTTTAACATCTAATAATTTTAAAAAAGTGAGATCAGTTTGTCATTGTACTATGAAGTTGCTTAAATTTTTATTTATAAATAGCAAAAACTATGAATTTTTTTTAAAGCTGTAACTTTGAATTCATTTATACGTTGGACAGGTACTTTCAGTACAAGCTTATAACTATTTTTTAAAAAGAATAAAAGGTTAAAAACTATGAATTTTTCATTTTTTCTTTAAAAAAAGCTGTAAACTTTGAATTCATTCACAAGTTGGGCAGATACTTTCAGTACAAGCTTGCAACTCTACTTTAAAAGGAACAAAAAGCTAAAAGCTATGAATTTTTCTTTCTTTTTTTTTAAAAAAAAAGCTGTAACTTTGAATTCATTTATAAGTTAGACTTGTACTTTCAATACAAGGTTACAACTCTATTTTAAAAAGAATAAAAAGTTACAAACAACGAATTTTTTCTTCGTTTTTTAAAAAAAAAATTTTTAATTCATTCATGAGTTGGATAAATACTTTCAGTACAAGCTATTTTATTCAGTGTATGTAGTTATAAATCAGCCACAGACAGTTTGCACAAAACTACAAATTTAAACCATTTATTTACCGGGGGAACTTTAAAATCCCTCTAATATTATTAAATGTTCGACTTTAATTACAATTTCATAATGTGATTTTAAATCCAAAATTAAAAATTTTATGAAATTTTTTTTTAAAAAATGCAAAATATTAGAAAAAATTGTCAAAGCGTGAAACTGGTTTTATTTAATGGGTCAAAAAAATTTGACAATTGTTTAGCAATTTTTTATAATTTGGTAATTACAATTTTCGTTTAATTTTAATATTTTTTTAATTATTTAATCTTTTTAATTGTTTATTAAATAATAAATTATGCATATAATAACTAAAAAATAATATTATATTATATATTATTAAATAAATAAATTATTTATTGTGTTTCAATTTGCAAATTAATTTTAATAAAATAATTAATAAAGGATTAAAAGGAAATAATGGATTTAGCTCCTTTTACTCGAAATAAACTTTTCGAAAACTGACATGAAGCAATTTCGTTATTCATTTATTATATTTTAATTTGCAAATTAATTTTAATAAAACAATTAATAAATGATTAAAAGGAAATAAAGAATTTAACTCCTTTTACTCGAAACAAACTTTTTGAAAACTGACATGAAGCAATTTCGTTGTTCATCAATTTACATAATGAATGACGAATGTTGCAAATAAATGACTTAAATCTCTTCTGTGTTTCTTTTTCCTATGAAATATTTAAAAGAAACTGGAAAAAAAGGGAAATATCCTGAACTTAGAGTCTCACCAACATTAATTTTTATTATTTTAGATTAGAATTTTTGGATTAAACACATGAAAATTAGCCACAAACCAAGCATAAAAATTATTAAAGTTAAAAAGTAAAAAAAAAAAATATTGCGTACTTTAAATTTTTAAAATTACTACTAAGATGAAAATAATAATATAAAAATATTAAACATGTAACTAAATATCTAGTATCTTTATAATAAGTAATATGCATTAATAAGCTTTAAACACAATTATCTTTCGTAATATAAAAAGATTAGCATTAGCTTATTTGGAACGACATGCAATAAATTTATTTTTATTTAATTGATTTTACCGATGTTTTCGGTTTTTAAGCTTTAATTTTAGATGAAATAAAACTGTTTATTTAAAATTTCATAACGATAATTTAAATTTTTTGACGCATTAAATATATTATTATTAAAATTTCCAAGTTGAGAATATTTCTACATTATATTTAAAATAGCTTTTTTTAAACGTTTACTTAATTAAAAAATCATCTACAATTTTTAAATATCACGAAATAAATACGTATTCTACTAAAGTACTGCTTCATATGTGAAACAAACAAGATGAAAAATAACATCGAATTTCTAAAAAAAAAATGTTGGAAAAAGCGAGATAAAGAAATTTAGATGAACTGTTTTTCATTAAAATAAAATTAAAAATTGTAGCGAGATTAAGTTGTTGACTAAAAGTACTTTAGTATGGTAATAAATTTATACTGAGCCATTAATTTCTAAACCAAAACAACTTTGTAATAAAAACACTGTTTAAAAAAATTAATTAATAAACGCATATTCTTTAAAACAAATAAAGTTTTTTTTTATTTTGCTATAAATATTTAAAGTATAAAGAACCTTTTTGCTTGTTATTTTACAAAACGTTTTCCATATTTGTTTTGTTTCTAAGAGTTCAGTGTTTTATAACTGCATAAAATTTATAATAATGAATTTATTTTTTTAGTATATCTTAATTTTAGACTTTCGCTCATACCTTCAATTTTTAAAATTTTGTTTGTTTAAGTAATAAACTCTAAAAGGATTTAATACAATCGGTATCATAAAATCTGTTTTTAATAAAAAGCACTTTAAAAAAAACATGATAATTATTGCTTTTAAACAACGCTTTTTGAATGTTAAGCTAAAAAGTTTATCTAGTAAGGTAGGATTTATTTTTCTATTTGACTCAAAACTTTATGAGTAAAACATTCTTAAACTATATTAAAATTTTAGAAAATAGTATTATTATTCGGTTTAAATATGGATTTATTGAAAACGTACCAAACGTTTTGTACAGAAATGTTTTCAAATAGAGAAAGGATATATAAACAGGTAGATATTTCGAGATAGGTACAGGTAGATATTTGGTGAGCAAATTTCTTTAAAATTTTATTGATATTCAAAAAAATCGATTGAATATTTTGTGTAAAGTTTCAGAAACCAATAAAATACAATTACATGAACAAATAATTCAAAGTATGCTAACCAGACGGCTCAGGAAGCTGACCTCGCGTCAGAAAGGTCCTGAGTTTGAATCCCGGGCAAGGCTTGGATGTTCTTTTATTCTCTACACTATATGTCCTTACTGGAGGAGCAACGCTGGCCCACCTAATATGGTGCTTCTGAAAGGGAAGAAGACAAATTTGCCCTAATGATACCTTAATGACTGGCAAGTTACAATCGGATTGGCATTGGAAAAAAATTATAATTCGAAGATTTATTAGAAATGCTTAACAACTTCACATTTCGAAAAAAATGATATGTGTTGGAGATAAGTTTTTCTAAAACTTAGTATTCTAAAAATTTTGGAAACCTAACGTGTTTAAAATGTTAGGGTCTTGGAAATTTAAAGCACATTAAGTATTCTAAACATGTAAACACTTTTTAAACGAAAATACGATTAACATTTTAGCTGAATTTAAAATGTTTTATAATTTGAAATCGAATTTCACACTTCAGTTTTGTAATTAATGATATCATGAAAGTAATGAAAAGTGTAATCGCTAGCAGTAAAAAATGCACTAATATATAAAGCTGAAAAATTCGAATCGTAGTTTTAAAGAAACCAAATCCCCTACTTTAGATTCAAGCGAATTTATTAAAGTTCTTTTTGATAAATTAGCCACCATTTCATTTCTCTTTTAACAAAACTAACAAAAAAAAGTTTAAAACATAAGTAACTTTAATCTGTGTTAAACCGAAACTTAAGATACCCATACCTGAATACGAAATAACACGATTTAATGCGTGAAACGACCTATATCATTCATTCTGGGTGCACTGAATCGATTTGTCGATAGTTGCTTTGCTTTTTTTTTTTTTTTTCGATTTCATATATCGTCACTTTCATGTGAAAAAAATCGTGAAATTTTTTTGAAGTTTTAGATTGTAAACGGATTGTCTCAGTAAAGTTTTCTTTTTTCTTGCATGAGAATAAAAGGAAAGACGATCATGTCATCGAGAAAAATCGATTTTCAAATCAAGGTTTTTCCTTATGACAGTCAAAGTCTTCTCTTTATCAGTACAATCGATACTAAAGAACAGGATAAAAAAAATCTTTAGTAATAGTTGCGTATTTTTTTTATTGTTATATATATATTGTTATGTATATATATATATATATATATATATATATATATATATATATATATATATATATATATATATATATATATATATATATATATATATATATATATATATATATATATATATATATATATATATATATATATAATATATATATATAATATATATATATATCTTCATTCGGTGATTTAATTCGGGGTTAACCTGTACTGCAGCGTCCACTAATATTTCTATTTCCATCATCTTGGAATCATTGCTACAGTCTAGAGATGACACTTTGGACAATTACAAGTTCCTCTGATTCTTCAGCTAAGTAAGCTAACTTTCCAACTATCGATAATTATACCCCGTAAGAAACATCCAGATGCTCCTCTATGCCATTACTATTTGGTTATGGCACTGAGCTGCTTACAGAAAGCTTGTGAACAATTTTTCTTCTTCAACACCATTCTTTATATTCTGTTCTCCTTCACTCTCATCATTGTGACATGCTATAGGCGTCATTTTGTGACTTCTTGCAATTTGCATAATATTCTTGAAGTAGTGTGTGACAGTTCTGCAGTTGAAAATTTTATTTTAGAGTTCAATTTCCTCAATTATCCTTCATTTATGGACATGAAAGAAGGTATATCTGTGGCGTAACTACCTCTACAAATATTAAATAACGAAGCACTAGTATTTAAAACATGCTAACTTGATTCTATCAGGAGGTACCTTTTGATAGATGAAGGTTGACATAGTCTATAATTAAATCCCCTCAATGGTGACCCGGACGTGATATGAACTTGCCAACATTGATGGATGGTCCACATTAAAACAGTTGATTTGCCTAAAAATATACTGCTCAGAAAAAAAATCCGGTGAAGTAAATAAAGTCTTACGGTTAATAAAACAAAAATTGAGAAAAAAATGAGCGAAATGCTATAAAAAATGAAGAAATAATATAATAAGCAAAATGAAATAAATAAAAAGATGAAGAAAAAAGCAGCATGAATCAACTAGTGTAATCTGTTCATCGAATTCTATCACATATAAAATTCTGGAAGGAGAGTATTGTGGCGTAACTACCACTACAAATGTTAAATAACAAATCACTAGTATATAAGACATGTTAACTTGAATCCATCTTGAGGTGCCTTTTGATAGATGAAGATTGACATAGTCTATAATTAAATCCCCTCATATTTAGTGAATTTAACGAATTTAGTCGTCAAAATGCATTTTCTGTCTTCAATGTCAAACTCACAAGCATGCCAAAATAATAAATTCACCATGTTCCAAAATGTGGTATTTAAAGGTTTGAAATAAAATATTCAAGTTCCAAGAAATAGCATTTATTTTTCATAAAAGATGTGACACATGAAAATAGCAAATTTCCAGTTAGAAAATCTTACTAAAGCAATGTTTTAAAATGCACGCTTACAACTTCTGTAATACGAAACTACTTTTGATCTTTAAATAAATAATACTTTTTGAGTATATTTCGCTAAACTTAATAAAACTAGATTTAAAAAGCTTTTATAGTACCTTTTTGAGATCCAAATAAACTTCCATTTTTTTCTTAAAATGAAACATATAGTTTAAAAAATTCATATTAAGTACATTTTTAAACATGAGATAAAACAAACATAAATATTTAAATTGATACGTAATGTATTTTAAAAATCAAAAAACCATTTGTTGGTTCCACTGTTTTAAATCCTACTGGATTTAATATTTTTTCAATGAGCGGTTTTTTAAGCATAAACAACGCTTATTATTAAAATAATAAAATCAAAGCATCTTGCAATATCAAAATAGAACTCATTTTTTTGATGATTTTGTTAATTTTATGCAAAAAGTGGACACTATAGCATTCAATTCAAAGGAAATATTTTCCGAATGCGAACTAAAAAATAACGTGTGAATTAACAAGCATTGTTTAAAATTAAAGTATAATTAATTTTCTAACTATGTCTTAGTTTTAGTGTGAAAGGACAGCATAATAATAAACTTTCTGTCATATTTAAGAAAAATAATATGTTTAGCACTTTAATAGTGATACTAGTGCATTACTAAAAAAACATATTTTGGTTATCAATTTGAATTACATAAATGAGAATCTATAAGGGAAATTTCGACAAAACCAGATCCTTAAGAATATTTTTCTCTATGAAACTCCAATAATCTAATCGCTTGAACTTTTGTTTGAATTATAAAAGTCTATCATCAACAAAAATAAAAATTATTTAATACAGAAAAATCTATACTTGGGAGGGCAAATATTAATAATTATTATTATCATAAAGTCTGTTTGAATCTGGTTTTATTAAACCTGGGCGGACAAAACCAAAAGTATACAGGGCTTTCCAAGATTAATGACCCAAACTTTATAGTGACAAACTTTTCAGTGATCAATGACACAAACTTCAAAGTGAGGCAGGGGACATCACAAGGATTCAGATTTGCATAGAAACTCATGGTAGGGAAACTTCATGGGAGAATAATACTATGGCAGGTACAAGAAATAAAGAAACACAAGACAGAAGAGATCATCTGTCATATTTATTGGTCAAAGATACTACATGTGCTGTGAAGGAAGATGATATAATATATATTCAAAATATAGAGAAAACATGGAAAAATTACAGAACAATAAAAAAAAAAATTTTAAAAAAATAATAATAAAAATAATAGAAAAATATAATAAAAAAAAAATTTTAAGAAAAATTTCCCGAAAATCCAGAAAATAAAAAAAGATATAATCTTTCCGTCAGCTTACACGATTATATTATATTTCTTAATTTCCTCGTTTTTTTTCTTTTTGTCCCTTTTTGTTTTCATCTATTAAGCTATATATATGAATATATATATATATATATATATATATATATATATATATATATATATATATATATGAAAATATTTACACGGTAAAGAACATAAAATTTCCCGAAAATCCAGAAAATAAAAAAAGATATAATCTTTCCGTCAGCTTACACGATTATATTATATTTCTTAATTTCCTCGTTTTTTTTCTTTTTGTCCCTTTTTGTTTTCATCTATTAAGCTATATATATGAATATATATATATATATATATATATATATATATATATATATATATATATATATATATATATATATATATATGAAAATATTTACACGGTAAAGAACATAAAATTTCCCGAAAATCCAGAAAATAAAAAAAGATATAATCTTTCCGTCAGCTTACACGATTATATTATATTTCTTAATTTCCTCGTTTTTTTTCTTTTTGTCCCTTTTTGTTTTCATCTATTAAGCTATATATATGAATATATATATATATATATATATATATATATATATATATATATATATATATATATATATATATATATATATATATATATGAAAATATTTACACGGTAAAGAACATAAAATTTCCCGAAAATCCAGAAAATAAAAAAAGATATAATCTTTCCGTCAGCTTACACGATTATATTATATTTCTTAATTTCCTCGTTTTTTTTCTTTTTGTCCCTTTTTGTTTTCATCTATTAAGCTATATATATGAATATATATATATATATATATATATATATATATATATATATATATATATATATATATATATATATATATATATATATATGAAAATATTTACACGGTAAAGAACATAAAATTTCCCGAAAATCCAGAAAATAAAAAAAGATATAATCTTTCCGTCAGCTTACACGATTATATTATATTTCTTAATTTCCTCGTTTTTTTTCTTTTTGTCCCTTTTTGTTTTCATCTATTAAGCTATATATATGAATATATATATATATATATATATATATATATATATATATATATATATATATATATATATATGAAAATATTTACACGGTAAAGAACATAAAATTTCCCGAAAATCCAGAAAATAAAAAAAGATATAATCTTTCCGTCAGCTTACACGATTATATTATATTTCTTAATTTCCTCGTTTTTTTTCTTTTTGTCCCTTTTTGTTTTCATCTATTAAGCTATATATATGAATATATATATATATATATATATATATATATATATATATATATATATATATATATATATATATATATATATATGAAAATATTTACACGGTAAAGAACATAAAATTTCCCGAAAATCCAGAAAATAAAAAAAGATATAATCTTTCCGTCAGCTTACACGATTATATTATATTTCTTAATTTCCTCGTTTTTTTTCTTTTTGTCCCTTTTTGTTTTCATCTATTAAGCTATATATATGAATATATATATATATATATATATATATATATATATATATATATATATATATATATATATATATATATATATATATATATGAAAATATTTACACGGTAAAGAACATAAAATTTCCCGAAAATCCAGAAAATAAAAAAAGATATAATCTTTCCGTCAGCTTACACGATTATATTATATTTCTTAATTTCCTCGTTTTTTTTCTTTTTGTCCCTTTTTGTTTTCATCTATTAAGCTATATATATATATATATATATATATATATATATATATATATATATATATATATATATATATATATATATATATATATATATATATATATATATATATATATATATATATATATATATATATATATGAAAATATTTACACGGTAAAGAACATAAAATGGAAATGGAAAGCACTAATAACAAGGCTGTATCAGCAGGGTGGGGGGAGCATTACCTACCAGTCATGCAGGAGCAGCGTTTCTACCCTGAGGAACAAAACATCCCAAACAACCAAACCTCGACTGTCCCGAGAAAGAGTAATAAACGAGAAACAAAAGCAAATCAGATAAAGATATACTAAGATCTTGAAAACCAAAGTAGAACTAAATATAGTGACTAAAGAGATGCTTCATCTTTCAGATGAAAGTCAATTGGTACGACTATTAAATTAGTTTATACACCAACAAGGAAAACCATAAAAATACGAATTAAATATCTAAAGTTCGGGAAGAGCAAAAGATTACAAAAATAAATAAAACAAAACTAACAAATTGGAAAAATAGACAGGCACTCAATTATGCTTCAAGGAGATTCAACCGAACTTCAATGGTGGTTCAACCATAGCATAAAGCTAAGCATTACTTCGTCTCTATAAATCCAATCTGGATGTCATTACTCAAGGGAAGTTAACGTGAACATTTACAATTATTTAAAATAAGCATTTCAATATTACAAATAAACTTAACACGATTAATTTGATGCAAAATTGCTTTTCTGTAGATACTTATAGAAGTATTAAAATTCCAGAAATTTAAATTTGTTGACAGTGACTGGAAAATTATTTCCTTTATCAGAAACTTTAATAAGCCGAGTTTAATATAATGAAGAAATCAAAGAAGTCGGAAGATAAATTAGACGAATTTACTACTCAAATTGATGTTTTTGATAAAAGAAATAATTTACAGAATATAAACTAATTTAATACTCAAACCTGGAACATTAATCTTTCATCCGAAAGATCGAGTTTCACTTTAGTCAAATATATTTACTGCTTCGTCGATTTTTTGGAATCTTAGTATATTATCTTGATCTGACTTGCTCTTATTTCTTATTTACTAACTCAATTTCCGAGAAATCGCTGTGGTATTCCTTTCTTGTTTGTGATATTTTTCCACCGACAGCGGAAACTGCTCCTGCACTGACCTCATAGCAATGCCCCGTTCACGACGCTACTGTGTTGTCAGTGACTGCAATTTCCATTTTTATTTTTCATTCTGTAAATATTTTTTATTTTCTTGTATTTTTGATACTAGTCAAATAGTTCATGCTTTCCTGTTATTAATTGGATTGATATCAAGTATTTTATAATAATTCACAATTTTTTTTAAATAGACTTTTAATAATGATAAACTTGATATGGTAGTAAATATAAAATATTCATATATATTTGCATATAAATACATATACATATTTTCACTTAAATTTTAAACTCTTTTCTTTTAAAATAAACTGAAAACTCAGAAGCAGTAAAATAGAACTTTCAAAAATAAGTTTTAAAAAATTAAAAAAATGAAACAATTAATTTTTTTAAAAAAAAAGCTGAAGCCAAAAGCTTTTAATATTCATTTATTTCTCCACCTAAATACCTAAATTCATAAATACTTATTTGTAATTTTCTTTTCTAAAAAGAAAGCCACCAAAAAATTTGTTTTAAAAAAAGAACTTACATAAAGAATTAATTACCTATGATAATTAACATAAATTTTTTGATGTACTTTTTCATTAAGATCACTACCATTAGCTTAACTTTACCTTTCATCTCCATAGATTCAATTAGTTGCAAGGTAGATGTGTATAGCTTGAAAAACAAATATAATAATTTTAATTATTCTATATTTCTTCTTCAACGAATGCAATCCTAAGCCAGATGTACGCATTATTTTAAGAACAAAAAGCAATCCAATTTATTTCTCAAGGAAAAAGCATGCAACCCAATTGATTACAGAAGTTGAAATCAAGGTAATTTGATTTCTTCTGTTACTTTTATGGCTCGAGAAAACAACAGAAATAAATTATCCGCTTTTTTTTCTCATTTATTTTCGGTCCATTAAAAGGGAAAATATAAAAATTTATGTTTTTCTAGTCTTTTTTTCTATTGAAATTATGCATCAAACTAATTGATGAAAAACTGGAAGAGAATTTCAAAAAGAAAATTTTACAGCAATGGACAAGAAATATTGATAGAACTATTATGATTTATCATTTAAATCTATAAATTAATTTTAAACCAGTTTAATTATTACAGTTTTACATTTTTAGCGAATTCTTTTCATTTAAGATTTCTATATTACATTTAACAATTATGCTAACATTCCCCTAAATATTTTATTTTGTAACAGTGATGAACAGCCTACACAATTCTCGGTTTATGACTATCAATATTAAATTCAACAGACTTGTAATTTTAAGCCCAACCCAGAAAACAAGGGAACTCCTAGTTTAGACACTGGGACAAACTAGCCTTCATGGAAGAGTTTTTGACGGAACTAAGGAGAACAAAGAAAACTTAATCGAATAGCTCGACAGCAAGGGGATTCAAACCCATGATCCGTCTACCAATGAGGATATTCAAGGTCAGCACTGAGGTCGGTGCTAGTCGTGTGCAGAATTAGTATCGACTAGCCATCGTTAGTATTCGAACCTGAGTATCCCCTGAACCATCACGGCACAACACTTGAAATATTATTATTATAACGTGCACCTTGTTTTTAAGTTCGTTCCATCTTTTTTTCTCCTTCTTAAATATTAGCACGTTAAAATAAATCTTATGACCATAAATACTTAATCATGTAAATCCAGATTAAAAAAAAACAGCATCACAGCGACATTCTAAAATATTTCGACCAAGAACTTTAACACATTTTCAAGCCATTTATTGCAAATTTTAATGATCTTAACACAGTCAAAATCTTTGAAAATTATTAAATCATTGATTTTAAACTCTTTCTTTCAAATTACTATTGTTTCTCATTAACTGTATATTTTCCTTAATTAGTGTGACGTAAACCATGCCTTATTATTTCATTTCTGTTTTTTTTTCCACATCATTTTATTTTTCTGATAAAGGTACACTGAAACCGGTTTAGTTTTTTGTGATTTCAAAAGTCTTATTTTTTATATTTTTAATACTTTCAACGGTCTGACTGAGGACCATCGGACATCCCAAAAAAGCCAAAGTCATCCCCAATCAAAATTCTTGATAGTCCCCTCAAAACATTGTGATAGTTTATGTTGGTTTCTATGCGATTCATGATGGTCCGACATCATTTGACGGTCACCATCATCCAACATTTTCCATTATGCATTCATGGTATTTGATATGCCAACAAGCTTCCATCATTCCATGATGGAAAATTCTACTTTAATACTATGATGGTTACCCATCAAGAGAAGTTTGATTCTTATTGACCAACAATCAATGAAGATCTGTGATGGTCCATGATGGTTCCGACGATCCATTTCCATGATGGCTTAATGTAAATTCTTGTTGATTTTCCGAAATATACCATCAAAAATTTTTTTCTTATAATGGACCACAAAAAATCAGTCCAAATTTCAACATTGGGATGATGGTTGCTCATGATCGTTCCTATATTTGATTTCTAAGATACCATTAAGGAAATTACTGACAAGTGATGGTAGAGAGTAAATAGCACATACGATATGGGTAAGTTCATATCAAAGACAATGCTGGTATACTTAAATCATAAAGTGTGATAGTGGGTTCAAATCACAAATGAGGATGATAACAAGCTTATATGAAAGATGAGAATTGTTTGGGTCCATATCATAGTTTGCTTTTTGTAGAACAAAAACAAAATTTAATGGAATCAATGCAATGATCATAATCATGATCTAAGCAAAACCACGAATGCCGTAATCTGAATGGACAACGAATGTTAAAATCTTGATATTCAGAAGAATTAGGATTATATTTGATTTCAACAGCAAATTCGACAAACAGTAGTCAATTGGTACAAAAACGGGCAATGCAACGGTCAATCATCGTAGACATACCGGGTCAAAACATCATGGTTCTATAAACACAAATAACGCCATTTTTTAACCATTTAAATCATTTGAACGCCATTCTGAAAACTATTATTATTGTTATACTAATATTAATTTAAATATGATTATAAAAACGTCGTTTTAAATATTTTAAAACTACTATTAGTACTATAATTAAACACTAAAAGAATTACACCCTTTGACATTTTTATCAGTATTTAAGGAATTACCTGACTTGTGTGTTTTAAATAAAAAAAAAGTAAGTAAAACGAATAGCTAAATTTCTCAACGAACTACCAAAAGTAGAAATTTTCATTTCAAGCATTTTGTGAATCAATACAGTTGTACTTTCATGAATATTACTTTTTTCATAAACTGGGATGAATTATTTTTTTTAAAAAGAATAATACAAAAAAATGGAGCAAATATGGTAAAGAAAGACAGATGCGAAGATGCGTTTTTGTTACAAAAAAATTAATAAATAAATAATAGTAATATTTTTCAAAAAGAATAATTTTTAAATATTTTTGAATTAAAATATTTTTACGATTGAATAACTTAATTTTAAATCCATCTTTCTTTATAAATCAATGATAAAAAAAAGCAAATTAATATCATTTTTTAAAAAAGAAACTTTTTGAATTATTTCCTATTTTTTTTCCTTCAAACATATGCTTGCGGTTTTAATTAAAACTTTTAAATAGAATGGCTCCTCTCTTCCTCTATCTCCCATACCATAAACTGAATTGAATATTCTATTGAAAATCCTTCACAAAAAGGTACGCCTTTTGTGTTCTCCTACTAAAGAAATAGTTTTCCGTCATTAAGTATTTAGAAATAGTATTCAGCTTTCACTGATCCATTTGTAATAGGAAAAGGTAGTAACCATTTTTTATTTCCTTTCAGGCAACTGCAACGAGGCTTCTGTAACATCACTTTTCATCCTTACCCTTTATCACAATTCAATGGTTCCATCTCACATCGACACTCACAAATTTTGTATCCAAGGCAAGTTTCAGACGCCATTTTGTATGCATCGGTAAGATAAAAAAGAAAAATATTTGCATTTTATTTTAAAGCTTTGTAAAACGTTTTCGTTTAATTTTCTTCGATATTCAAGCTGTTATATACCAGTGCTCAAATATAGTAAATTGAATCTGGATATTTTCTAAAAGAAACAGGCTTATAGGGTGCCCTTAAAGTGACAAATGATTTAAAAAAGCTTTTAAAGAAAAATAGATTTACATTGAAATGTACAGTTTGATGCGTTGTGCTAAGGAAACGAGATATGTAGTCTTATCAAATATCTAAAAAAGCCGCGATGTAGTAGCCGTCAAAACACTGTGGTGTAACTACCACTACGAATATTAAACATCAATTTACTGGTATATAAGACATGCTATCTTGATTCAATCACGAGGTACCTTTCGATAGATGAAGGTTGGCATAGTCGATAACTCCGCAGCCACTTTGGTGACCTCCGGACGTGATTTGAACATGCAGTAACGCCCACTTGTCAGTAGCGCCTACTTCGTTGGATGATCCACAATGAACAGTTGACTTGCTCCTTGTGACTGCGACATAATTCACCTCTTCACGCTGTTGCTGCTCGGTTTCAATCATACACAACGTGAACACTCGACTGCTAAAGGCAACAGGGGAGCGAACACAACAGTGAAGTTAATACACCTCTCATATTCAGCTCTCAAGCGACTACGACCGTGAAGTTAATACACCTCTCACTTTCAGCACTCAAACAAAAAAACCTGGTGACTCTCTCTCCCGGTCTTTCACACGTACAGCAACTGGGCCAGGATAGCCTGGTCGGTAGGGCGCTGGGCCCATATCCAAGAGGTCGTGGGTTCGATCTTCGCCGGCCGAAGACTCCCCGTGTAGTAAATGGGGACTGATGCACGCTAAATCTGTCGAGTCTCAAAGTCCTTCATGTTCCCACAACAAATCAATACCTCTGGGGGTACTGATCCAGGAGTTTCCTTGTCTTCTGGATTGGTTCAAAATTACAAGGCTACGGAGTTGAACGTTAGTAGTCGTAAACCCATGAAATTGGGTCGGCTGTTCAACGACGGTTATAAAATTAAAACAAGTACAGCAACTAGTGAGATCCGTTCATCGAATTCTATCCCTGATAAAATTCTGCTGGGGAGTATTGTGGCATAACTACCACTACGAATATTAAACATCAATTCACTGGTATATAAGACATGCTAACTTGATTCAATCATGAGGTACCTTTCGATAGATGAAGGTTGGCATGGTCGATAACTCGCCCCAACAACACTGAGCAGTCACTATGAAGTGTTCGATAGGTACTAGCTTGTCTGGGAAGAAAAGGCGGTCGGTGCACATTGTCATTCCACTCTCTGTTCCACAGTGAAATGCTCGTTGATGGAGGTTGGTCGTTCTTTGAGGTTATCCCAATTGACTTCAAAATTATTATCGAACGTGCATGATTTTTTGCAAACGATTTTAAATTTATCAGTGCCATCTTCTGGGTGCGGAAATACCACTTTTAATGAATAAAATTTAGCAATGAATAAAATTAGGAATAATACCAATTTTATATGAACAAAATTTAGCGTCTTTAAAAATGATCACAACTGATATAATTATGTGTTAAAACAAATTTAGTAATTATGACTGATAAAGCTATTCTAAATAAATAAACGATTATGTTTTTTGCTTAAGTTTGCATTTAATTTCATATTATAATAATTAGTTAACTTTAAAAGATGAGAAGAGGTTTGTTTGAGATCCTTGTGTTTTTCTAAAATAGCTTTCAACTCTAAAAGTAAATCATTAATAGCATCGTCTTTAGTGGACTCTGACTGCAACATGAGACTGTATCGTCAAAAAGAGCTCTTTGAATAAAAGCCACACACAAGTATTTTAATCCATTTATTTGTTTCGTTAAATTTTTTGTTTTGATATTTTTTCGAGTTTCTTTATTTGTCCTTTTCCGCATTTGATGCAGATGTTTTCCCGGTCACTAGGAGAGGTTTTAATGGTCTCTCCTAAAGGTTTTCTCAACACAAAGTCTATGGAAGAAATTCCTTAAATCCCAAAAAATGGTCGTAAATCGGTCTTTTCTGGAGATTTAACTGCATATTTTTCCGACTCATGGATAGTTTTCAATAAAAACATTCAGAAAAAAAATGTAAGAAAGATTCTTAATTTGCTCTGCTTGTAAAAGTATCGTTGCTTCTAATTGAAACATATAAAACACATTCATTAAAGAGAGAAAAAATTAACTGCTTCTATTTTATTCTCCTAAACATTCGAATAAGAATTTCAGCTAAAGTTAGAATAAAAGCAATGATGATGATTTGTAGGAAAGCAGTTAGTAGCAAATGCAGTGACAAGTATTTATTTCGTTCATCATTCTTAAAATATAGAATAAAACGTTTCCGATTGCCTTACATATTGAAAAAATAAAAATCGAAACGCATTAAATTTAATTTAATAATGTAATTTTCACGTTATAAGTATAGAAAATACAATTTTAATGATTCAGGAAACACACTATGCTAATAATTCAGTTTAGAATGCTTAAAAATAGAAAATTTCCCTATTTCTCAAGTTTAAAAAAAATATTTAATTCTCACATATGTTATTATTGTGATAATAAATGAATCAAACTCACTGAATTTTATTAATCTTGTAGTAAAATCTTAACGTTGTAAATATGCCACGCATAATCTTAAAGGTTTGATGAATATACTAAAATAATATAATTAATATTATTTAATTATGAAAACATGAACAGAAATGTATAAACATTATAAACTGAATAAACATTTTCTGGATAAACACAACTTTTTCTTGACGGATTCAGATTTCTGACCTGACCCCAAAAATATAGGGGATAGCCGCTATCTGGAAAATATGGTCCAGATAGTTTGATCAGCAATGTTTGGACCCCTTAATATTAATTTTACTTTTTGCGCCTTTCGGAATATCTCGAAACTTTATATGACAGTTGAAACTTTTTTTACTCTCAATTATAAAATTTGTTTATCCAAGGATAATTTCCTGCAAGAAATAACTTTTAGTAAACATGTATAATTTTTTTATTATTTTATCTAAGAATGGACGAAAAATTTTTGAATTGTAAGGTATACAATTTTTTGTATCATTTTAATGAATATGTTCTTTTTTAAAATAAAATATAAAATTTGAACGAAATCAGTCGAATTTCAAGTATCTGACTTTTTTGAAATTCAATTTCTCAGGAACTATTCGACTGATTTTTCTCAAATTTTGCATTTTTCTATACAAAATTATATTCTTTAACATTATGCGAAAAATTTTATACCTTACAATTCAAAATATTCCCGACTATTACTTTATAAAGTAATAAAAAATAGTAAATATTTATTGAAATTTATTCTTTGCATAAAATTATCTTTGGGTAAACAAATTTTATAATTGTTTGCAAGAATTTTTATATTCGACTTAAAATCTCTTGAGATATGGTGAAATAACGAGAAAAGTAAAATTAACATTTGGGGGTTCAAACTTTGAATCACTCTCCTGACCAAGCTATCGGACAAAACCGCAATCAGGGGACCATATTCCCCAGATTGCGACTACCCCAAATATTTTGGGGGTCAGAAATTTGAATCTGTCGGGAAAAAAGGTATGTTTATTTAAGGAAAGTAAGTTTTTGCGTCTGTTTTCGTAACTTAGAAAAACGTCTGCATTAATTAATGAGCCAATTTTGAGTGACCTCTTCGAACCACTAAGAATGAGCCTTATTACGTGAAGATCCGATCATTAGATCAAAAGTTATACAGGGTCGTCCGTTTTTTTTAACGAAACTGTACATTAACATATTGTGAATAAATTAATTAAGATATGAGAAAATAAAAAAAAATAGTTCTGATAAACGCACAGTTAGTGCGACAATGTCTTTATTATAGATAAAATAAACTGTAACTATATGTAAAAAATTATTTATAAAATCATTCTGATGTAATAAATTTACAATAAAATGGAATAAAATTACAATAAAATATAATATTAAAATAAAATTTATTATTTTATTTCTAATACAATAGCAAAATTTTCACTTACATTTAAATGGAAAACTCTTGAGAAAAGTTTTTAAACTTGGTTATAGATTTATCACTTAAAACTTGAAATGTAACTAACACCTTCTTAATGTTTTTTATTCTAAAATTGTATTGATAATAAATGCAGACTCTTAGATTGCAAATTTAAATTATATAAATATTTTTTAACGATAAGAAGCTTGGAAATAAAATGAAACTTCAAAACTTAAAAAAAAAACAATTAATACTTATATCTATGCAAGTAAAATACAGTAAAATAATAAGTTTGGGGGTTAAAGTAATTAAACGAGTTTCAGTACGTATTAGCAAACACAAACTCTTGTTAATGAACATAATTTAATTATCTGGGGCTAGTTACTCAATATTTAACCTTTCATTCATTTAATGCATTTTTAATGACAGTGCATTGTTTGATTTTCTGTCAGAAAATACCTTTACTAATTAAGACAATTAATCAACCTCAAAACAACTAAACAATGAGGAATTGATAAGTGTGAAGTGATTTCCATTTTTTTGATATTCTTGATACAAAATATTCGTTTAAATCATAATAATAATAATATTAGTCATAAAACTAATTTTTGTTCTTGTATACATTTTTCTGTATATTGTATATATATATATATATATATATATATATATATATATATATATCAGGGCTCGAAAAACCACCAGCCCTCGGCGGCCAAAAATTCCCTGCAGACAATGAATTTCTCGAATCCGACGTCCGCGCGGACGGCCAATTTCCCGTTGATGTTCGTGATACATTCTCAATTTTTGTTATTAGAATTGATGTTTTCTCCGTCTGGTAGTACTGCAGCGGTTGAAAGGGGCTTTTCAGCTATGAACTTACAAAAAAACACATTACGTACTTATCTTAAACAAGAAACGTTAAACGCAATTATGAACATCTACCTAAATAGAAAACCCCTTTCAGATTTCTGTGCAGAAACCTCTGTATATCATTGGCTTGATTGTGGAACTGGCAAACGTCATATTTGATTTATTTAAAAAACGCAATACCCTCGGATAAATTGACATTCCACATAACTTGACCTTCGCCATTTTGCATAAAATTTAATTACATTAAAACAAATTATTTCATAAAAGAAATACTAGGTTACTATCAGTAACCTAGTAATTCTTTTAATACTGTTTAATGTAATCCAAGTATTTGTAATCCTAGAAACTACTAATTCATTGTGCAATTTACATAAATGTTTGTAATAAGTAAGAGAAAATTATATTTATATTTATTTAGATACGACGGGTCAGTTTCAAAGGAGGACGGGTACATTGTTGGACAAGCCGTCCTCGGGAACGGGTGAAATTTCTGAGTTATTTCGAACCCTGATATATATATATGTACAATTTTTTATTATAAATTACAAAAACTATATTTTTGTGCTTTAGGATAAAATATTACTTGAAAAATACTTACCTTTTTTTTAAAAAAAATTGGAAAAATTAAGTACTTATTTCAATTGTTAAATTATAAATCATGCGTTTTAGAAAATTTTATACAGTTAATCTCATAAAATACAGTTACATTTATACAGTTAATCTTTTATACAGTTAATCTTCTTATACAACAATACTTTTTCATAAAAATTTGCAAACTGAAGCATTTGCTTACTTTTACATCGAAAAATTTTTCTGATGTACAAGTAAGTTAAAACTTAATAGCAGTTCATTTTGCGCAGATTTTCTACTTCACTCAAAATCGAAGTTCTTCAAATACTCTTAATTGAATTCTGTTTTTAAGTTGAAATAAAGTATTTAATCTCAGTAATTAGCAATTATTCCATAGGTAGCACTTATTCTGAAGTACAATTTCTAATAATTTTCGTAAATTATCTGACAAATTTTTAGAAAACAGTGCCTAGTGCTTAAAAAAATTAAACATCCTATATATTTTTGATCCACTGATCGGATTTTGACGAACTAAAACTCAATCTTAATGGTTTGAGAGGAAGACCTCAAATATGCTAATTAGTTCTTGCAGACGATATTTCAAATTGCGAAATCAGACACTAAAACGTAATTTCTCCGAGTAAGCAGACTTTTTTTTCACGAATTCTGATTTCAGACCTCCAAAATATAGAGGACAGTCGTAATTTGAAATAAAATGGCTCCAAAAGATTAAGTAGTAGAATGGTTTTCACTAACTATGCGACCAATTTCGTTCTAGTTTTGTATTTTATCATCTAAAATTGAATTCTTTAAAATTATGTAAAAATCTTTATACCTTGCAATTCAAAATATTTACAATTATTGTCTAATAAAATAATAAAAAATAATAAATGATTAGAAAAAAATTATTTTTGTATGGAGTTATCTTTCGATAAACTACTTTTGTAATTTTGTCTAAGAAAATTTTATTTAACTTATAAAGTTCTTAAGAAATTGTGAAATATGCAAAAGGTAAATTCAGCATTAAGTTCTCCAAACTTTCGACACTTCAATCTATTGGGACCATATTTCCCAGAGTGCGGTTACCCTTTATAGTTTGACGGCAAGGAATCATAATGCGCCAAAAAATAGGTATGTTTAATTCAGAGAAAATACATTTTTGTGTCTGATTTCGTACTTTCTTTTGCGTGTGCATTATAATTCCATAGCTAATACGTAGTAAAAAGCAAGAGGAGCAATGATTATTTTGATTATGAAATTTAAAAACTACGTCAACTTTTCTTCATTAAATTCTTATCTGATTTCCCTTTTACATTCAGTAAATAAAATGTTTTGGAGAAAATAGATCAAAATTGTTTCAGTATATCACAAAGCTGTTTCTTTGTTAATTCTAATTCATTTTGTTTTTAGAACTAATGTATGTCTCGTAATTTTCAGCTTGTAGCCGTGTTTTATGCTGCCATCATACTTATTGTTGTTGGAAGTAACTGCCATAGATTTCGAAAACATCATTCCACATCAGAAAAAGGCACAAAGCGTGTCGCCAAGCACCTCCTCACGACCACCGACACCAACCTTAATATATTCCACATTGTACTCAAAAGGCACAAACCACCTTCCAGCACAAATCCCACAATAGCGATGGTTTGACAGTGTAAATAAAAAGTTCTCTTTTTTAAAAAAAAATATGTGTGTGTGGTTTATTATGCCACGACGCTGCTCAAAGCTACCTTGCTTATTAGAGATGGGTGATCACCTTTGGCCGAGAGACACGCTGTTGCGAATTTCAGAAAGTTGATAGTTCTGTCCTTCCTAAACGTCGCTACCCATGCAGCGTGATACGTAAATTAAACGTAAATTTTAGGGAAATTGGTCAAATCAATACATAAATTTTACGTAGTATTTCCGTAATGATATAGCCATTGATATATTTGGTTAAAAATCTTTGGTACATTTTACGTAATATTAACAGAATGTATTTTACAGCAACCCTTCGGTAAGATTGCTTTCGTATACTTTATGCAATATTGACGAAGCAAATTTACCATTTAAATTTCAGTAAGAAAGTTTTTGTATAGTTTTACGTAAGAATATTAACTTATATTTTACCATTTAGAATTTGGTAAAAAGATTTCGTATATTGTACCTAATATTGACAAAATAAATTTACCATTTTATTTCGGTAAAAATATTTTTGTAAGTTTTACGTAATATTAGCGAAGCAAATTTATTATTTAGATTCAGTAAAAATGCTTCTCTGCATTTTACGCATTATTGACGAAGCAAATTTATCATTAAAATAATATGTAAAAATAACATACCCATTCTATTCTGTGAAAAACAAATGTCATTGCGAAAAACAAATGCTCGAATTTCACGAAACTTCCTTTGTTTTTGACGAAACTCTTTCCTGGTATTTACTCCGAGAAACATTTCGGCAAAGTGACGAAATAGCTATCCGCACTTCTTCGAAATATTTCGAATAGAATAACGAAATATTTCATTATTCTATTTTTTTCCACAAAAAAATTTTGCACCTAACTTTTCCAATAATCTCTACAAACTTTTCCTATAAACGTTATCAGGGGTGACATATAGCTGTATCAATTTCAACTTAACAACGCAAGAAAAACAGATAGAACAGGGAGAAAAATTACACCCATGCCCGAGGCAGGATTCGAACTCATGATCTTCTTTGTACGATGCCAAATGCTTGACTACCATAGGAGTCGGCCAACTCAGTTCGTTACTTTATTTTTGATCGTTCAGTCTTCCTCCTAGTTACGTTATGTTAGCTAACAATATCCTACAATACATGAGGTTTCGAGTAGAGGAAATATTTTCGTCATATATTTAAGAGTTTCTATTTCATAACAAATCGCACGGCTTCGTAATGTAATAATTCTCTAAATTAACGAATTGTTGCTCAATTATTGCTGGAACGTCAAAAGTGAGAGTTTTATTTCTGAGAGTGCAATAAACATATTTCAAACTTAGAAGATAGAAACACTTATTGCGTAGGAAGACATATATAGTAAAATATATTAAAAGACATGATTAATTTAAAATTTTATTTTAAAAGGAATATGTTGAAGTATTGTTCATTAGAATGGAATTGTAATGCGCAACAGATGAGAAGTATTTTGAAAATAAAAACCAAAAGCTAACTTCACTACTTATCCTAAATTTAAATAATATTCATTGTAACTCAATTGATAACAAATATTTCACATTGCATAAATTGGAATTAGACATTTAATTTAGTTATGATAAAAGAAATAATTATACTTATTTAGAGTGTTTCATTTGAAGTTTTATAAGATTATTTAATTTTTTGTCGTGGTCTTATTTTTTATATTTTACTAGCTGTATGCCCATTCATCGATCGGGATGAAAAATCTGAACAATCAATATATTAGTACTGAACAACAGTATGAAATCACTCACAAAATTGAAACAAACACAATTTAATATATTTTGTCCTTTCTGAGGACTTAGCGTTAATTATATTAAGCAAAATACGTTTTTAGTAGTCTATCTAATCAGAATGAACAGTAATCGCATTCAATATCATTTTAAATGATGCAATTGTTTAACGCCAACTCATGATAGTCAAAATCTACCACAATCAACCACTTTTCTCGATACTTATTCCTTCAGAAAGTCCATTAAAAAACTATTTCAAGCTCTTTCCACAGTATCTATATTAAAGCTTCCAAGTATTGATGCTGTTTTAATTGGTGTCAAATACATTATACATTTATTAGTATATTTGATACCTATTAAAACTGGACCAATTACCTTAATATCAGTAGTGCCAATTATCAAAATGAATTAAACATTATTGTCCTCAATGATAGTATAACGATTTTTTATGAATCTCCAAAACGAATTAGCACTTTCTCTCCATTAATTTTGCCTTAATAAGTAGATAGAGTACCTAGCTTGCTTTTTATTTCAATTAGTACACATTACGGAAATTAATTAGGCATAATTGGAGTTATTAATAGATTGGTAATTTTTTACTCTTCCCTAAATACATTTAATACCATTTCCCTATTAATTTAGCTTTGAACATCACTCGTTTTTTTAAATTTTAAATAGTGCATATTACTAAACTTAAATATCATAGGCGTCAAAAATAGTACATGGCTATTTCTTACTTTCATCCTAAACGAATTAGTACCGATTCTCAATTAACTTTGCTTTTTAGTGCATAGATTTTTTTTTATTTCAATTAATACTTATAACCGGAAGTAAGTATCATTATCGTCAATAATGGCATTCCGATTTTTTACGATTCTCCCTAACAAATCTGAATCATTTTTTTATTAATTTTGCCTAATGCATAGTTTATTTTTTATTTCAATTTTCTTATTACCAGAATTAATTAAGCATTACTAAACCTTTCCCGCTTCTCCTAAATAAATTTTTAACAATTCTCCACTAATTTCGATTTTTAGTACGCAGTTTTTTATTTTGTTTCAATTAGTATCTATTACCAAATTTTTTTTAATGGTGGGCACTTGGAATGTATTGTCCCATTGGCCTCAGAAATGCCAGAACTGCTACTCTATTCTCGTTACCCAGTGGGCACCTGTGGCGAAGCCACGGCGGTGGAGCAGCGTCGCCCACATCACACAACCACAAACCCGTTTACAGGGCGGGTCACATCCACACAATCACACAGAAGAGAAAGGACATGGAACACAGAGAGAAAGAAACATCCCTGCCCTGAGCAGGATTCGAACCCGCAACCATCGGCTCCGCAGTCAGACACGCTAACCACTCTGCCATCTGGTCGGCATATTACCAAAATTAATCAAGTCCTATTTACGTCAAAAATAGTATGTTAATTTCTTTACATTTCACCTAAATGAATTAATACTATTTCTCCTGGTCAATACGAATCTGCATCTGGCTCATACCAGCAACAGTGCTGATATAAAGTATCCTTAGTGGTAGGCAGATCATGGGTTAGAGTCCCCTTACCGTTAGGCTAACCGTAAGAGGTTTTCGTAGATTTCCTCTCCATGCAACGCAAACCATCAAAACCTCAGTACCATCAAAAAGTCAAATTTCTCTCAATAATGATCCAGGAGTTTCCTTGTCTTCTGGATTGGGTTCAAAATTGCAAGGTGACGGACTTGAACATTGGTGGTCGATTATTCAACTTCGGCTGTTCAACAACGGTTATGAAAGTAAAGAAGCAATTTAAGCAAATGTGTCTTTAAATCGATTTTATTTTCGCAGCTGCATCGCTTTATGTAGGCTTTTTAAAAATAAAATAAAAACAGCCATTTTGTAGCCTTATATTCAAAATTTCATTACATCAAGAATGGAATTCACCGATTAAGAAAATATGCGTTGTTTTTTATTAATTATGTGATAAACATAAGATTAAATATTAAGCTTGATATCTCAAATATTTAATTTACTGTATTTCTCATAGAATTAAAAAAAATTGTTTTCCAAATGAAATGAAAATAACGTTTTAATTTTAATCATTCCGTATGTTACTTTAAAACTAATTAGAACTATTCCATTACCACGATAGCGAATAATTTATAACGGAATGGAAAATATGCATAAAACATGCTTCAAAAGCAATGTTTTAGCAGAATTATTCAAATTAATTTTTATTTTTATTTTTATTAAAGCAGTCGTGAAACCTCGAAATTCTTTAAATAATATCGTCAGAATGAGTTGATTAAATTAACTCGGTAATTTAAACGACCCATTTAATGTAAAACTCATTTAAACTGATTTCGTAGCAACTGTGCGAGACGCCATTAAAAGAAGTTTAATGGCGTAAGTTATAAAAATGATTGCATCTAATTAAATCCAAAACTTTTCTTCAAGGAGCGCACTTTTACATTATTAACAACATTAATGGATTTAATGAGAATAAATTAAAATTTTCGATCCTATTAACCAAATGTTTAAAAACCATTATCGAAACAGTTATAAATATGCCCATTAAAATATTTATAAAGAAAGATATACAAAATATTTTACCGAAAAAAAATATTTTGTCAGACACATTATTCAGAAGTTTAATAGCAGTTTAAAAATATGACTTTTATTTTAGAACTATAATTTTTTGAGAATTATTTTATTTAGATTAAAAGATTTTTATTTTGGAAAATCACATATTTTGCAGTTTTAATTGAGTAATTGATTAGTTTAAGTAAATAATCCGAAGTAAGAAAATAGTGAAGTGTTAAGTAAATAATGAAGCAATAAGGTATTACCCGATTAAAAACTTCATTAGCTTCATGCCCCATGTCCCTGGTTCGATCCTCGGGCCGGGCAAGGTTGACTCAGCCTGACAATCGAACTAATCGAAAAAAGTCAGAATTTCTAAGAGCGATAAATTCTACTTAGCTTTAAAATGAAATTGACTTCTACTTGTTCAGTCAAACAACAAGAAATTTACAATAATATATAGCTCTAGTTGAAATTTGAGCACTCTGTCTAGTTGTAAATGGATCAAATGTTTGATTGCAAGATTTGAATACACTAAAATCGAATTAAATCATGGTAATAAAAAATTTCATAAATGTGTTCCGAATGTTAGTAAGTTCTTGGTATAGTCAGTTGTCATGATAGAAAAAAGCTTTTTAAATTTTAAAATTGAAAATTCTTGCATTCAAAAAATTAGTGGTTTCTTTTTACTGAAAAAAATTAACTCAGCAATTTCGAGCAAAGCCAATTTTTTCCACAAAATAACCTCCATCAGCTTTATTTACAAGTTCTTAATTAGGAGCCGGAGTAGCTCAGGCTGGCCAATGAGGTATACCAGGTTCGAATCTAAGCGGTAGCGATTCTATTCCTGCTTCACAGTGGTAGCGTAAATTATTCGCAGTGTCAGACGTATCATGGATTATAATCTCCTACTCTACTACAAAAGCCTACTCTACTACAAGTACGGAGGCCCTCCAGATACTGGCGGGAGTGATACCTATTCACTTAAAGATTCTTGAAGATATCAGCACAAAAAGATTGACCTGGGGCTGGGGGTTGACTGACTTGGAAATAGTTTTGGGCCACTCTCTGGACTCGATTGCACTGGAACAACGACCAGTAAGGCAACACCCCTCAAAGTTTGCTTCGGTGCCTTGGGGTAGGTCACTCCCCACTAATGAGGGGTTGGAAATTTTCACGGATGGTTCAAGAGTAGAGTTCGCCGAAGAGACCGATAATGGAAGTAGGATAAAGCACAAGACCGGTTTTGGAATTATCATCAAGAGAAATGGGATAATCATTAAAGCGGACTCCATTAGACTCTCCAACAATTGCAGTATTTTTATGGCTGAGCTGATGGCAATTAAAAGTGCATTTGATTGGCTGGCTAAAAATGACTACCCGGACGCCACTCTTTTCACTGATTCGCTCTCATCGTTGCAAGCCCTAAGTGACCCAACTCCAAATAACAAAGAGACAGAAAATACTAAACAACTATGGAGACCAAACATCACATGTAACTGGGTCAGGGCGCACATTGGCATCCTAGGCAACGAGGAGGCGGATCAGGCAGCCAAGGAAGCCGTCAGTCTCAGCCAAATCAATTTAGAGGTCCCAAGTTCCAAGGCCCAGATCAAAACAATCATCAAGTCCAACAACCTAAATAGATGGAAAACAGAATGGCAGAGCTCCGAGAGAGGTCGACAAACCTATATTTTTTTTTAAGGACCCTTCCACCAAACGACTACAGGCCAACTTTTACCTAAACCAATTACTTACTGGACACGGGGTGTTTGGAGAATACCAAAATAGACTTTTCAATAAAAACCCAAATTGTACCTACTGTGGGGACAATCAGACAATCGTACACTTGATCTTGAACTGCCCACACTTCCAGACACTCCGTGGAAACCATTTTGCAGGACAAAATTTGCACCAATGCTTTGCTAAGTTGGTCTGTAGAAACATAGTTAAACAAATTATAAAGGTAACATTGGAGGACACGCTGAACCACATTTAACTATGCTCGGAGCCTGCGAACACTATTGCTGGTGTCTTGTGTATCAATCTAATTTCATTTTAAACTTCTCTACGTTTTAACTTGTATTGTTTTTATAAATTTTTAATTTAACAAGCATTGCTTTTATCAACTTTTAACTGATTGTTTTGATTCTTAACTTGTTCTGCCTTTTAACCTCTTTATCGAATTTTAACTTCTATATTTTATCACTGTTTTGCATGTTCCTGCAAAGTTTTAACATTTATAGGTTTTCGGGTGATTTTGTGTTGTTTTTTTATTTTTTTTTTTATTTTTTTTTATTTTTTTTTTAACCTTTTTACTACTTTATTATTTTATTTGGCTTTAACTTGTTTTATAGAATTGTACTGAACATTATTTTAGATATTCAGATTTTTATATTCACTGTTGATGTAACTTTTAGAGATTTATGTATTTTTAAGGTATCATTTGTGTATTTATCAACTCTCGTATGCCCTAAAATAGGGCGGGGCGAGATAAGAATAAACTATAATCTCCTTGCCGTCGTGCTAACCATGGAAGGTTTTAGTGGTTTTCCTAAACAAGTAACTCAAATGTGAGTTATGTCCATCAACAAGTCCTCCACGAAACCCAGTATATCAAATTCTTGATTCAGGATTTCCCTTCTCTTCAGGGTTGATTTCAAAATTAAAATGCTACGGAGTTGAACATTGATAAACGTAAACACAGAATTGAGTAAGCTGTTTAACGCCGGTTATAAAAACAAATGTGTTCTCAAAGAGTTACAAATTACATTTCTAAATATTCTTATTTCTAGAACAACTCGTTAGTTCTAGAGATAAGAATTTTCAGAAATTCTTATCTCGAGAGCCTAAGTTAAAACTTTTAATTCAGTTTTAACTTAGGAGTTATTTCTCATACAAATGATTTTTCCTGACTAAACACATACACTAATCTGTTAAAGTGATATTCGAGAAATACAAAGCATATTGCAAAATTTCTCAACCGATTATGTTTCTCATCTCTTTGGTCACTTCCGTATGATCATTAACGCTATCTTGAAGGAAAAACAATTATTTCCCGTTACTGGTAGCTACAATTGCATTTCAGTTGCAATCCTAAAAACTACAATGATTGCATCTTGACTAATCACTTTCTAAAGATTAAAAGTGATTAGATGTAGTCCCACAAACACCTAACGCTACAAAATTTTCAGATACTTGGTATTGCTTAACGTTCAAAAGTTTTTCTATAAAACTTAAATATCCATGTTTTTAAAAACTAGAACAATCAAAATTTGACAAAGGAAATTATTTTTACACATAAAAAGTAAATTTTAGAGCTTTGAGAGTCATTGTCAGTTTTTAGTGGTGTAACAAAACGAAAAGTAAACCCAGAGACAAGAGATCATGGTTGACCCTTAGGAAACCGTGACTTTTTAGACCTGACAGGCTTAACTATAGAGATTATGAAATATTATAGTTAGCACGTTACGGTAAATGTAAAGTGTTTAAGTAAACCCAATACGGAAAAGCAAAGTGCTGTAATGAACCCGTTACCGAAAAGGTAAAGTGTACTAGCGAATCTGTTATAGGACAAGCAAGCTGCTAGAACACACGTAACTACCCTGTTGAATACTTAAACGACGACCGGACTGTCTAGTGGTCAGGGAGCTGACCTCGCATCAGATAGGACCTAGGTTTGAATCCCGGACAAGGCATGGATGTTCCTTCATTCTCTGTACTATCTGTCCTTACTGTGAGAGCAACGTTGGCCCACCTAATAGAGTGACAACAAATCTGTCCTACTTATACCAGAATGACGAGTGTCATGCAGGTGTCAATCGGGAGGACATTAAAAAAATATTTGAGTCCGATATGAGAAAAATAAAATTTTGCGAACCCATAAGGATATAAATAAGATGTTGCAGCTGCACATAGAAACTACCAGAATATAGCAAGATTTACCCTGTTTCTCACTGTATGGGACACGGTAATCTTTATCGTAGCGGTTCGGTAACAATTTTGGTAAAGAAAACAACAAAATGTTTCTTCCCCATATAAATGTTTTTTTAACCGTATTAATGGTTATTTTACTCAATGTTTAGGAGATAATGTGGTAATTTTTGGTAGTACCATTTATTCAGTTAAATTTGTTTTTTAGTTATATAATTATTATTGAATGAGTGGTAATGTGCAGCGCCACCTGTTATAAAAATAGCGAAAGTCACTGAATTTCTTTACAGAAATTGTGTTGTCTTCTCTTACCAGAAATATCATTACATAACAGTACGGTAATTTTACCAGAATTTTTTCCTCTGTGTGGAAACGGCGCTTTAATATTTAGGAGTTGGAATGCACGTCATCGTTTAAAGATTGCCAGAAAAAGATTAAGGATTGCCGGAATTATTTTTTTATTATTGTTCAATAAGTTTTTTTTAAATTTATTTTACTGAATCTTCCATTGCCATTCAGTAAAATTTCAGCTACTGAATATTGAAAATTTGTTCTAGATATTAATTTATTATTTACTTTAAAGTCAATATGCGTTATTAAATAAATAAGCATTATAAGTATGCAAATAATTAAAAATATTATTGGAAATATGCTAATTAATTAGTGTAGACCACATTTTACGTTGCGAAATCAGGCACAAAAACGTACTTTCTCTGAATAAACATTCCATTTTTGCGATGAATTCAGACTTCTAACCCTATAAATCAAAGGGGTAACCACAATCTGAGAAATATGAGCCGTGCTGTTTCAGGGGATAGAGCGTTCGCCTATCCCCTGACTCAGCGATGGCTGGTCAATACGAATTCTGCACCCATCTTGCATCGACCACAGTGCTGACTTAAGAGTGCTGATGAACTTGCCATCAGGCTAACCGTGGGCGATTTTCGTGTTTTTCTTTTCTATGTAACGCAAATGCGGGTTAGTTCCGTCAATAAGTCCTCCACGAAGGCAAATGTCTCCCGATACTTGATACAGGAGTTCCTTTGTCTTCTGAATTGGGTTCAAAATTACAAGGCTGAGTCTGCTTCAATTGAGTCGGCTGTTAAACGTCGGTTATAAAAATAAAATCTGTGAAATATAATCTCAGTTTGTCCAAGAGAATTTTCCCAGAATTTGGATCCCTTAATGTTAATTTTAATACATGTGAAATAATTTTTGTACCTTTTTATGTAAAGTAAATTAATGCTTGCATACTTCAGCAAAGATCGATAACCTTTTAAGCGAATTGAAAAAAAAAATTGCACTCCTATAAAATTCATTTTTCCGATGATAATTCCATGCAAAAAAAAACTTTTCATGAACATTATTCTTTTTGATAGCAGATTTCTTAAAAAAGGAAGCATTGGTAAGAATAATAAGTAAAAAAAGAATATGGTGAAACCCATTAAAATCCTGATTACTATGTTCTACATTAAGGTTATTTTTAAAAAAATAAAGACAAAGCAGAATAAAGAGGAAATTTCATTTATTTTTTTTTAAACTTAAAAAATTACAATATTCAGTGACACTTTTCATATTTCAGTGTTTAAACTTTCGTTGTTTACAATGAAATTTTTTTATTTTGCGAACTGTATTTTTTCCCCTATAACTGAGATGCTTATGAATTCATCGTATACCTTTTCTATGCCTTGAAGGCTTCTCATCCAAGATAATGATGATGCCGGAGAAAAGAATAAAAATGATGATTTGGCTCTTTTGTATGTAGGGATGCACAAATGGGAATTCCTGTCATAGCTATAAAAACGAACGCTGGAGTATAGATCAAAGAAAGTTCGAAAAAGGAATTTTATCCATCCCTTTCAAATATTAAGGATGGACGGAAGTTTAGAAAGTTTAAATGAAAAGAAATAAAACTCCATGAAAAACTGAAAAGTCGTTTTTTTCACAAATTAAAATTTAATTTTATTTAAATAATGCTTTTATTGAACAATTAATAGACTATTAAAATGCGAATGCTCTGTGTTGTTTTACTGTAGAAAATGCGATGATTTCTCTTAGGGAAAATAATTTATGTTATGTTTCTTATTAATTAGAAATTAAACGATGTTTACAATGAAAAACATGACTGGTATTGATAGTTAACTTTAATAGCTTGAAAATTGAGGTGCCAACTGGATAATTGCCATTTATGTGAATGAAACAAGATTCCAAAGCATCAAGATGAGTTGTTGTGGCAGGGGTGGAAAGAATGATGGCGTTATTTAAGTTAAATTTGTGCCTATGTCTAAAATATCGATTTAGAATTTAATAACATGAGATACTCGTAATCTCTTCACACTGCTTGGAAATACATATTCCGTTTTTTTTTAATCTTCTATATTTTGTTACAACTTCAAGTTTTCTTTTCTTCAAGTAAATTTTTTTTCCCTTCTCATTCGCTCAGTTGGGCGTGAGAATGGTTCCATTTTTTTTGGAGCACCCAAACCACATTAATTATTTTCGAAACATCTCACCTAAGAAATTTTTAAGATGATGATGTTTTTCTCCATTATCAAGTATATCTTTCATCCTTTTTTTTCTTAGGATTATTCATTTTATATATTATTGACTGCTAACTAATTGCCAAAATTATATTTTAATTCTACTTTTTAAAAGGAATATTGTGGCTGGAATAGCCTGGGCCCATGTCCAAGACGTCGTGAGTTTGATCCCCGCCATTCGATGACTCTCCGTGTAGTAAATGATGACTGGTGCACGTTAAATCTGCCGGGTCATTTAGTCCTCCAAGTTTTGATAACAAATCAATACCTTTGGGGGTACAGAATTGGAGATTGATCTTTCTCTGGTTCAGGTCAAAACTATGATTTGTGGATGAATGAATGGATGGATGCATGAATGGGTCCGCCCTCTAAACCGGACTCTTACATGTGCATTGCTGAAGTCATATTCTTAGCCATAGATGGCGCCACTGAAAAAAAGCAACGCTTCCTCTGCCATTGACGCGTGGCATTATAAACAACAACAACAGAACAAATCTTTGAATATTTTACACGGTAAAAATGTTTTTTGTTTTTTTTAAATTTGGAAAGTCTGAATTGTAAGAACTGAAACCTGAATGCTGTGCCAATTAGACGCTTTTTGCACTTAATTATGAGATAGAATGATTCCCCTAAACAAAAACATGCTTCAATATACTTTATCAACTATTTGAGCAAATTTGCACTATGACTTAAAGCACTGATATTAAAATTCATTGTAGTAATTGTCTGATTCAAATTTTCAACCTTATAGCTCCACGTATTGAGAGTAGAGTTCAAATTAAGGATTGCATGGTTCATTGTTACAATAGAATGGAAAATATGGAAATGGAATAATAAAACAATTTATTATAAACCCTTTTCAAGTTGACGAACACAGATCATACGTTAAAGAAAGACATTACAAAGGTGCATCAATTATACAGTGAAGGTAGCGGGTTCGAATCACACCATATCCCTGGATCTATGGTTGTGATACTTTCTCCATCTTGTGCTGTCCGTATTTCGACCCGGCAAGGCGAACTTATGAGCCGAACTTTGTAATGAGTACCCAATCCTAGTGTATACGTGTAACAATATATAAATAAACATAAATAAATAAATATAAATAAATAAATATAAATAAATATAAATATATAAATATAAATAAATAAATATAAATAAATAAATATAAATAAATATAAATAAACATAAATAAATATAAATAAATAAATATAAATAAATATAAATATGTAAATATAAATAAATAAATATAAATAAATAAATATAAATAAATATAAATAAACATAAATAAATATAAATAAATAAATATAATTAAAAATTTACTTCAAGGGTTGCGTTGTGATTTAAACTCGCTACCTCTATGCTTTCGCTTTAGCTCTGACGTAATATTTCAGCTTCTGATTTAGTTCCTAATCCAGCATGTGTATATTTACAATTGCGCATTTTTCATATTTTTGAAAGTTAATAGATGTTAGAATATTTGTTTTCCAATGCCCACCTGTCCCGCAGTGGACTGATCGTTAAGACACGGTTCCCAGCAGATCACCGAAGTCAAGCATCACTGGCTGCGGTCAGTGTGCGGGTGGGTGACCACTTGGATCAGCCTGCGTAGGGACCGAGGGTGTGCGGTATTGGTCCTCGTTAAACTGTTCTACCGTAAAGTGCTCGACTTTGCGTGCAGGTCGTTGGGCTACCGAAGCGGGGGTGCCATCCCCTCTGCAGAGGATCAAAATTGTGATGGCATGTCTTCGGATCATCCTCAGGAATGTTTCCCAGACCGTCGCCAATAGCCCATTGTGCAGCTCTAGTGCGACGTAAATGAACTACAACAACAACAACAATGCCCACCTGTGTTAACATCCGTCAATTCAGGCATATACAGGTCGCTTTTGTTGGCCTCTCTTTCAGGGGCACCATATTAGGTGGGCCAACGTCGCTCCCACAGTGAGGACAGAGAAGGAAAGATCATTCTTGCCTTGCCCGGAATTCGAACCCAGAACCTTTCTGATGCAAGGACAGTTCCCTGCCCCTACACAGGACGGTCGGCAGATGTTAGATTATAGATGGCATAGAAATCAAAACTACTTACAGACATAAAGCTAGTTAAGTGTTTTCAAAATAAAATTAAACATTTTTGCGTCATCTCAAATTATACTAGTACTTTTGAAATTAACGATTTAAAATTACCATATTTACAAAATAACAGCGTGATAATAAAACCATATTTTATTGATAATTTTAGCTAAAATGCTTCTGTAAAAATTATAGTGATTTTTTTGTTTTCCCATGAAGCCATAAACAAAGCAGGGTTTGTCATGATCTGATAGTTTTGACCACACTTTTTTTCTCATTTAATCATTTAATTCGGATTTTTTATTCGGGTCTGCCTTCGAATACGAAACTTTTTTGCATTAAAAAAACAATTTTTTTCAATTTGTGTTTTTAATTTACAATTTCTTTCAAATGTGATACTTGGTATGTGTTATAATACAAACACTTTAATTTTTGCCTTCGAATTTAAACTGGATTTAATCGTGTTACTTTGTGTTATAAAGACAAGTTTTTTAAATTTCTTCTTCTGATACTTTTAATCGTTTTTCAAACGTAAATTAAGACGAAAAGTTTCCTTTTTATAATTAAATTTTTCATTATTAATTAAATATACAGTGTGCTAAAAAACTGAATAACTTTTGATCTAATGATCGGATTTTCACGTTCTAGGACTCAATCTTAATGGCTTAAGAGGGTTACTTCAAATATGTTAATTAAGTGCAAATGATATTTTAAGTTACGAAATCAGAACAAAAACTTGCTTTTTCTAAATAAACAAAACAATTTTTCGACCAATTAGAATTTCTGACCCCCAAAATATAAGGGGCATCCGCAATCTGGAAAATATGGTCTCAATCGTTTGGTTAGGAGAGCGCTCCAAAGTTTAGACCGCTTAATATTAATTTTACTTTTCTCGTATTTCTCCATATCTCGAGAACTTTCTAAGCGAATTGAAAAAATGTTTACACACAATTATAAAATTTATTTATCCAAAGATAATTATATGCAAAAAATATATTTATTATTTCTATTTATTATTTTAAAAATATATTTATGAATATTTATTATTTTCATTATATTATTCAAAAATGGTCGAAAACTTTTGAAAAGTAAGGTACGTAATTTTCAGCATTCTTATAAAAAATTAAATTTTACACGGCAAAATACAACATTTGAGTGAAATCGATCGAGTAGCTCCTGAGAAATTGAATTTTAAAAATGTCGGATGCTTGAGATACAGTCAAACAAATCCTTACATATTTACACTGTTCTAATCAATTTATATAAAAATAAAAACACATTTCAGAATTTAAAATAAATTGTTAGATTTAGTGTAAAATAAACATGTTCGACTTTTGCTTAAATCCTCGACTCATATATGCACGCACGAATGCGCTCAATGAAATAGTACCATTCTTGACATCCTCGGAACTCACTAAATTAAACAAATTAATCCTTGCGGGAAGATAATTAACTCTACGCAAACACACATTCGGTTAGATATACGAACTCTGTTTTGAGTAAATGAAAATGCTTTAAACTAGTTAAAATACTCCTTAGTCAAATAAATTTCGAAATTTGTTAAAGTTTCAAGAATAATATTTGTTCTGTAAAATTCTATGAAATTCGTTCGCTGGTTTTTTTGATAACCTTACCTTCCTCTCCTTACCTACAAATGGTTTAATTCGTCTTTTTAAAGATAAAGCATTGATAATTCAAATACACTGAAGATAAACTATTTATTTTTTATATATTGCACTGACTAATAAAAAATGTAACTATAAATATTTGATATTGTTAATTATATAGAAAAATAGATTTGAAAATAGCCTTGAGCAGTATTTTTTTTTTTTTTTTTGCAAACGTTTCGATGACATAACTGTTTTTCATTAAAAAGTCAAGCAGATAACTTATTTGATTAAAAAATATATAAATTCTTTCAATTTCTCTGAAAGAAATTGTTAAACTTAATTAAAAAAGCAAAAATTAAATCAACCCTCAAATGAAGAGCTGAGCGTTAATCGACTGCATTTTTAACAGTTTAAAAACGCTTTAACAATCATGTAATAGCTTTAATAGTATTGTAATACCTTAAATACTACTCTATTTCTTAAAGCAAATTTCTGGTAGAAGATTAGGTTTATTTTTTAGAAAAATTAACAATTGCTGATTCCACCCATTTCTGTGAGAAACATACAATTAAAAATTGAAGCAACAAAAAAATCAATACCAAATAAAGGTTTGAGTATTTAGTGACTAAATGTTCGTTATTTAAAAAAACCTTAAATAATGTTGTTGCCAATTGAAACATGCGGTAATAAATAAGATATTAACTAAAAATTTTAAAAGTTTTTAATTAATATACTGTTTCTTAGAAAAATATCAAGCCAATATGTTTTTTTAAATACTAATTTTTGTAATTTCTAAAAAAAAGTCCCAAAAAATTCACATTTCTAAAAAAAAGTCTTACACAATTCATGAAGCAACGATTGTAACCAAATGAAAAAACAAAAGCGTACAAGGACTGAATTTTCATAATTTCATAAAACTTAGGTAAATATTTAATTATTACTAGTAAATATTAAATATTATTTTATTTTCAAAGTTTTCTAGTAAACACTAATCCATCAGATAGCCAGATGCTTATAAAAAATATTAAAAAATTATAAAAAAGGAAAACAGAAATTCCTTCCATTTATAACCATACATAAAAATCTAATGACAGGGTAGCAGTTTTGCATTGTTGTCGGTACATTTGTATTCAGCCGGAAAACCATATGGTTGTAAACAATTTTTCCGCATTAATTTCCTTTTTTTTTTTTGTTGAAATCAGAATAAAATTAATAAAACGCATACCGATATTGTTTTCTTGTAAAACATTTTTTTATCCCAAATTCAAATGTAATAACATGTAATATTTGTTTTCATTAATTTACTCTGTTATTATTACGTTTATGATTTTTATTATTTTCTAAAATAAAAGTCTAAAAAACATGTTTCTTTATTATAAAGTAAATCTATGATATTACCTTATTACACTACATTTTAAAACAAACTTATTTGAATGGATGTCAATATGTATTAACATTAAGCAACTATTTTTTTTCGTAAATTACCTTAATATACCATAAGGTATTGTAAAAAAAATTCATTACGGGATTTAGAACTTAACGATCAGCTTCATGCACAATGTAATGAACGAAAGAATTGTATTTAATATAGTAAGTCTGTTTGGCATATGAAAATATTAAATTACGATTGTGAGCTCGTCAAATTTGAAACTAAAAAATATAAATATAAATTTTTTAAAAAGTTTTATTTAGTCGGAAACAAGCTACACTCAAAGCACATACGTCGTTAACATAGAGGAAGACAGTTTTTTGCAATTTTTTGCAATGAGAAAATCCTTTGAAACTTGCTTTATGTTAGAAAGTAAGCTGCAATTTAAAAGAAAATACAAATATATGCCAAGAAATATAAATAGTGAATTTTTTTTAAAAAAAATTTGTTTAGTCTGAAACAGGCTATACTCAGAGCAAACATATCGCTAAAATCGGGGTGGACAGTTGGCGATTTTTTAAAAAAAAATTTCAAATGAGGAAAAGTACGTGTCACTTTTAAAGAAAACATAAGTATATGTTAAGTGTTATAAATAAAAAAAATTTTATCGCTAACATAGAGGCAGACGTTTGCGAAATTTTTTTTTCATAATTTTTTGCAATGAGAAAAACCTCTAACCTTGTTTTAAATTGAAAAGTGAGGAACAGTTTAAAAGAAAATACATCTAAATGCCAAGGAGTATTAAAAAAAAATTTTAATATTTTTTTGTCCGAAGAAAAACACTATAGTAAAAATAAATCGCTAATATAGAGATGAACAGTTTAAGAATTTTTTATAATATTTTAAAAGGAGGAAATCTTTTAAAACATTGTTTAAGAATGAGTTTCAAGTTTAAAGAAAACATAAATGTATGTTAATTATTATAAATGTAATTTTTAAAAAAAATTTTTCCTCTGTCCCCAAAACAGGCTATGCACATGACAGCATGCGAATTTTTTATAATTTTTTGCGATGAAGAAATCCTTTGACACTTTTTCTATCTTAAAATATGAGCATCATATTTAAAGAATATATAAATAGATGCAAAAAATATAAGTAGAAATTTTTTAAAAAGGGCTTGTTTAGTCCGATAGAAGCTGCACTCTAAGGTGGGTGATTTTCACGAAACACGGCAATTCACTGTCCTTTGCTCCAAGATCTAATACTATAATACTAAAAGAACTTTTTTATAAAAAAAAATTAATAAATAGCATTGCTGTTAGCATTTTAAAATGGCTTTGCACTAGCATTGACTGTTTTGTATAATTAAAAAATTTAATTGAATATCAAAATGTCATTTTCCTGGCATGTCCCAAACAATATTTCAAATAATAACTAGCTTCAAAACTTCCCATACATTTTTTAAAATCTAATTTTTTCTATCTTATCCTATGTAAGCATTTCTGGAATATACGCAAAGGGTGTTGTTTACTAAAACTTCGTTTAAAATAATTTTTTCTGTCAATAATTTGTTTGTCCTATGAAAATCTGTCATTTTCCTGGCTACTTTTATTTAGTGATTTATAACCAAAATAGATAGTGCCAGGAATCAATATCTTATGTTAATAGATTGATTAGATACCCTCCTATCTGAACATGTTTTGTTGCATGAATAAACAATCAATTTTATGGCTCAAATTCTATTTCAAAAAATTTTTCAAGGTGAGTAGGTTTTTATGCTGTCATTTTCCTGGCTTCTTGAAATCATTAATAACAAAAACTACATAGATTTATCTGAGTTATTTTAAGAAATACTGTTGTTTTCTGCAGAATATAAACGTCTTCGGTCAAAGTATTAAATTAAAATAAAGTTATATGCTATAAAATGGCGAATTTGTCATTATCCTGGCTGTCATTTTCCTGGCTTATGAATGCCAGGACATTGAAGTGTTACCAGAAATTCTTTTTAACTGCTAATACTGTGAACAGGGAAAGCAAATATTAACCTTATACCAAGTTTATGTATGATTGTAATATGCTTGGATGTAATCACAGTTATTTATTTATTTCATGATTGATTATTATACACAATTTTATCCTGCACATATCAGCAACAAAAAATTTTTTTGTTTCATTCTACAGTGGATAAAAATAATTATATTTAAGCAATTTATGGTCCATCTAACATAAAGACTTAGGTTGAGTTACTTACTATTAACTTAAAATGACTGTTTTTTAAACTTCTCAGGTAATATGTCATTTTCCTGGCATTCAAGATTTGGTGAATTTCTATTTTATTTTTCTTCTCGAGCAAATGTCAATAAACTACACTGCTGTCTATAAGATATTAATAAGTGTAGCTAAAGAGGTATACAAAGAAAAATGTTAGATTATTTTGAAGACTTTAAATTTGAAGAAATGTTTTGGTCCGAATTGTCATGTTTCCTGAGAATCACCCATATATCGTTAACATAAGACGCGGAAAGTTTGTAAATTTTTTAAAATTTTTGCTATAAGAAAATTCTTTGAAACTAGCTTTTGTTTAAAAAGTAAGCATTAGTTTAACAGAATATATAAATAAGTTCTAAAATATATAAGTAGAACATTTATTTTGTCCGAAAAAAGCTACAATCAAAGCATAAGCATCGGTAACACAGTGACAGACAGTTAGTAAATTTTTTTTATAATTTTTTGAAATAAGGAAACCCTTTAAACTTGTTTTAAATTAAAACGTGAACCAATTTAAAGAAAATACAAGCAGATAGCAAGAAATATAACTATACATTTTTTTAAAAAATGCTTTGTCCGAAACAAGCATCTCTCAGAGCATATAATTCGCTATCATAGAAGTTGACTGTTTGAGAGTTTCATATAATTTTTTGCAATAAAGAAATCGTTTGAAACAATTAATTTTTATGCTACAAATTGAGCATCAGTTTAAAAGGAAATACAAATAGATGCAAAAAAAATATAAATAGAACATTTTTGAAAAGGATTTGCATAGTCTGAAACAGACTATCCACGGGACACCTTGCGAATTTTTTGTAATTTTTTGCAATTTTGAAGCAAGCTACACTCAAAGTAATTATATATCTTTGACTTAGAGGCCGACAGTGTGCAAATTTTTTTAATTTTTTGCAATAAGGAAAATGTTTGAAACTAGTTTTAAATTAAAAAGTGAGAGAGTCGATTTAAAAGAAAATACAAATATATGCCAAGATATAAAAATAAAAAATAAAAAATAAAAGTTTTTTTATGTCTGAAAGAAGCATTTTTTAAAGCTTCTTATCATTTTTTGCACAGAGGAAATCCTTTGAAACTTGTTTTATATTAAGAAGTGAGTGTCAATTTGAAAGAACATACAGATAGATGCTAAAAAAATATAAATTGAAAAGTTTTAAAAAAGGTTTGCTTAGTCCGAAACAAGCTATCCCCAAAACATATACATTGCTCACATAGAGGCGAACTGTGCGAATTTCTTATTTTTTTAATTTTTTGCACTGAGGAATTTTTTTTTAATTTTTCTTGCGTAAAAAGTGAGCGTCCATTTAAAAGGATATACAAATAGTTGCTAAAAAATACAAATCTTAGATTCTAAATGTAATTTACTTTTAATTTTAAATGCTGCTGTTCAATTTTAATGTTATTTAAATTCAAATGTTTCTGAGCAAATTTAATTTTTGCTAATTAAAAATAATTAGAATAAGAAAAAGACGAGATATGTCACGTAATTTGCAAATCAAATTTGATACAAAATAAACATGTTTTTCAGTGTGTAATTAGTTGACAGAGCAATATATAAGAAAATCCCAAATGAAACAATGAATGTATAATGAATCGACTTCTATTATTTTATAAACCTAAAATAATATTGTAATCGCTTAATAGTATTATATTTTTCAATTTTTTCTATAAAAATTCATTTAATGTTTCTAGAAGTCCTATATTTTATCGAAACTCTAAGTTGATTAAAAAATTCTATTTCTTTTAATTTCTCTGAGAAACCTAACTAATTAACGAAGAGGCAAATAACCCCAATCCACTAGATGCAAAGAGAATTAAATGATAAAAGTTACATTGTTTAATATAATTTAATTAAAATTATGAGTGCTTGAACAATATTCTAATAACTTTTACAATATTGTATTTTCCAAGGCTTTTTTTTTATTAAGAAACGGCTTTCTATCAGAAGACAGTGTTGATAAAAAAAAAATTGCAAATTCCTTCCTTTTCTCTAAAAACGAGTTCAATTAATTGATGAAGCAACAAATAAATCAATCCCAAATGGCGCAATGAGCGTGAAGCTCTAAACTAATTAGCTTTTTCAAAGATTTATTCACTAAATGCCTTAAAGAATTAATAAAAGTTATTTTCAGGTGCTGGATTTACAATTGCAGCCCTGAATTCACTGAAGCATAAAACTTAGGGAAGAATTAAGGGAAAAACTTTTTCCCTAACGAGTTAACTAAAAGAGAGACATCTTAATTAGAGACAAGCTGTCCCGCACAACTCAACAACAATTTGTCTCTGTCAAAGTGGCTTTTATTATTCAGTCCTCTGGTAGTACCATCCTTTAGAAAACCTCTAACACGTGAAATGCTTACCTTTTTCATTTTGACACTTCGTTGTGTTCTTAAAATATCCAAGTTCTTGTTAGTAGAAGTCAAGTAAAACATAAATTTTCACCTCTTGACTAAGTTTTTAGGTTTTTTTAAATGCTATTCTTAAAATTGCAATGTTTTTTTTCACTAAAAAGCCTATAATTAAGAAATACTTCTACGACTAAAGTTTAACATGTTGATGTAGAAAACCTCTAACACAGGAAATGCTTAACTTTTTCATTTTGACACTTCGTCATGTTCTTAAAATATCCAAGTTCTTGTTAGTAGAAGTCAAGTAAAATATAAATTTTCTCCTCTTGACTGAGTTTTTAATTTTTTTTAAATGCTATTCTTAAAATTGCATTGGGTTTTTCACTAAAAGGCCTATAATTAAGAAATACTTCTACGACTAAAGTTTAACATGTTGATGTAGAAAACCTCTAACACAGGAAATGCTTACCTTTTTCATTTTGACACTTCGTCATGTTCTTAAAATATCCAAGTTCTTGTTAGTAGAAGTCAAGTAAAATATAAATTTTCTCCTCTTGACTGAGTTTTTAATTTTTTTTAAATGCTATTCTTAAAATTGCATTGGGTTTTTCACTAAAAGGCCTATAATTAATAAATACTTCTACGACTAAAGTTTAACATGTTGATGTAGAAAACCTCTAACACAGGAAATGCTTACCTTTTTCATTTTGACACTTCGTCATGTTCTTAAAATATCCAAGTTCTTGTTAGTAGAAGTCAAGTAAAATATAAATTTTCTCCTCTTGACTGAGTTTTTAACTTTTTTTAAATGCTATTCTTAAAATTGCATTGGGTTTTTCACTAAAAGGCCTATAATTAAGAAATACTTCTACGACTAAAGTTTAACATGTTGATGTAGAAAACCTCTAACACAGGAAATGCTTACCTTTTTCATTTTGACACTTTGCTGTGTTCCTAAAATATCCAACTTCTTGTTAGCAGAAGTCAAGTAAAATATAAATTTTCTCCTCTTGATTGAATTTTTAATTTTTTTTAAATGCTATTCTTAAAATTGCATTGGGTTTTTCACTAAAAGGCCTATAATTAAGAAATACTTCTACGACTAAAGTTTAACATGTTGATGTAGAAAACCTCTAACACAGGAAATGCTTACCTTTTTCATCTTGACACTTTGTTGTGTTCCTAAAATATCCAACTTCTTGTTAGCAGAAGTCAAGTAAAATATAAATTTTCTCCTCTTGACTGAATTTTTAATTTTTTTTAAATGCTATTCTTAAAATTGCATTGGGTTTTTCACTAAAAGGCCTATAATTAAGAAATACTTCTACGACTAAAGTTTAACATGCTGATGTAGAAAACCTCTAACACAGGAAATGCTTACCTTTTTCATTTTGACACTTTGTTGCGCTCTTTAAAAAGTCAAGTTCTTGTTGGTAGAAGTCTATTGAAACGTACGTTTTTCTTCCATTGACTAAGTTTTTAAGTTTTTTTAAATGCCATTCTTAAAATTGAAATGGGTTTTTCACTAGAAGGCTTATAATAGGTTACTTGTACTTCTAGAAGAAGAAGATCACAAATACCCACACATGACCTATGACGTCAGCACCAATTGATCGTTTATAAGCAAAATGGCGTGTTAAAGTTGAGCTAAGTTTCTCCACATAAGTTCAAATGTTGATTAACAGGAAATTATTTAAATACAGCGCCGTATGAAACATCAAATTTGTTGTAATGTAATTAGTTCTCGTCTACGTTTTTACTTAACTTAGATTTCTTATTTACTTATGTTTTTTATTGTAACCATGATAAATTTTCGTTTTGTGTACCTGGCAACTTCGATATACAATTAGTTTGCTTATTTCTACATGGCTTCGTCCCTGTGTTTTTGTTAAGTAAAAGAATGAAAGGAAATGGAAAAATTGAAATCTTTGTGAAAGAATATATAATGAGTAACTTAAGAGAAGGTTTTGATAGGTTTGGCTTACTCAAAATAGAATGAAAAGAACATTTGCTAATATAAATAAATGCCACGTTTCAACAACCAATCAGGATCGTGATACCCACGCTACAACACTTGCTGTTATCTCATTAAGAAATATTCCTAGAACTTAAGTTCGATATGTTGATTTTTGTATTGCATTGCTTGCTGTTTATTAAAAACACATTAGTTCTGAGAATATTTTTTTTATAAAGCAGCTGATTTGCAAACCAATCAATTATTGAAAAGTGGTAATTTTAAAGAACTTGAGTGATACACTACAAACTAAATCATTTACTACATTATATTTTATTTCAACTGTTTTAATTTATATTTGATATTTTGATTAAGCATTCACACACTGTAAAAAAAATTTTTCAAGAATATGCTACGGAACAAAAAAATCTGATATGCTGAATTTTTAAAGTAATAATTACAGTTCAATCACTGAATCACTCTAATTAAATGAATATTACTGTAAAAATTACTGTATAATATTTCATGGTAAAAATAGATTTTACGGTAAAATGGATTTTACGGATGATGCACTTAAAGTGTTGGCACTTAATACCATAATTTGATCCAGAATTTTTTACAATGCCCAAGGTATTTAAGATTTTAGCGCATCTTTGCTTGATTAGCAGAATTTGAAATGAAATATTCAACATCGCTTGAAAGTTTATAAAAGCTTTAATAACTTTCAGTTTTGCATCGAATTGCATTCGAATACTTTTAGAATTTATTAATGAATACCCCTCAATAATCCTTATTTTCTTTTTAGTTCCTCAAAGATTTGCATTCAACAACTGTATCTTTTTTTTTTTTTTGTTTGTGGGGGGGAAGAATAGAATTTGTAATCTACATGCTACACATCTTTCAAGACTGGAAAAGGAAGAAAGTTCAAAATTTTTAGAGGAGAAAAAGTACGATTATATTTTTTTAGTTTTAAAACATATGCTCTCTAAAAGCGTCAATTTCGATTTTATAAATCTGTGTGTTGAGTTTATTAAAAGATGATTTTCACAAGTTTTAATATTGTACCGGCTATGTGTTAGAAATTTGATTTCTTAAAAAATTTTGATTTATAATCCAGTGATTTTATAAAGAGTGGCAACTGTAATTTTTAAACAAACATTTTAAACCTAAATCTTGAGTTTTTTAAAAAATAATTTAATTTTATGGATAAAAATAATGGTTTTTAATTATTTTATTTCAATTGAATTTCAATTTTTTTATATAAAATCTTATAAAAAAAATTTATATAAAATTCTTTTGCTGGCTTAATTTTATAAGTTCTGCGTCTATCAAATTTTCTGAATAAATTCAATACTAATCTAATTAAGGCTCAAAATCCAAAATGATTTGCACTTTTTGAGTTATTTGCAGGTTTTTTAGCATTTTCCACTAACACTAAATTACCCATTGTTTCAAAATTTGCAAAAAAGTGGTTGCATTTTTAGTAACTGAAAGATTATAGTAATAAATGAACACTTTCATTCTTAGACATAATTTGCAATAAAAATAAACAAAAAATATTTTCAAATTGTATTAAAAAGGTATTAATAAGCGCTTAAAGTGTAAAAGCTTACACTTTCCACGTCGACAAAAAAATGGCCTATATTTTTAACAAAATCAAAATAGAACCGATAGTAAATATAAAAAATAAATAAAATAAAATATTCCTCCATTTTTTTACAAGAGTTCAAATTATTTTCGATTAAAAAAAATGACAGTAAAAGCTTTACCAAAAATACTTTTGCTAAAAAATAATAATAATAATAATCATATCAATTTTAATGCATGAAAAAAATGCATACATCCCATATTTCTATAATATTAAACAAGTTCAAAGTGTGATCTTTGACAAATAACTGCTTCCTCTATTTTTACAAGACTCGTCTAATGAGATTTAGTCCACAAAAGAGCATAGAAAAGCACTTTTGCCGATTGGTTGGACAAGCACTTTTAGCAACATAAAAAATATTCTCAAGGACAGCGGTCATTTGAGTGTTGGTGATCTTATATATTAGGCACTTAGTTGACCAAATACTTTTAGTCTTTCCATTTTTTATGGAGTGTTCCCTGAAGGTGAGGGGATTAATACATTATCGCGTCATTTCGTCTTCTTCAGTTTAAAGGAAAAATTAGATACCTTTTTATATATTAATGTATTTTAAGAAACAATGTTGGTGTAAAAACACTTTTATCGAACTTTAAAAATTCAAAATATTTTTATCCATGTTATAATTCATAAAACAAAAACTTTTATAGCATAATCCATAACATTTAGTAGCTACTTACTTGTAATCACAATATATGCTCTCAGTTGAGGTTGCTGTAAAGGAAAACGGGGTCACATCTTGTGATAGCCAGACAGTTTTTATAACATTTTTTCTTAAACTAAATCAGATTTTGAGCTTTATTTTTAAATAGCTACTTTTAATATGTTTAATACCCAGCGGTGGCTGGTTGATACGATTTCTACATTAAGCTCGCACCGACCACAGTGAAGCAAAGTACCATCAGTGGTAAACAGATCATAGGCTAGAGTCCTTTTATCGTTAGGATAACCGTCGGAGGTTTCCGCGTTTTTCCTCGCAAATGAGGGTTAGTTCAATAAAAAAGTCCTCCACGGAGGCTAGTTTTACCCAATTTTTGATCCAGAACTTCCCTTGTCGTCTCGGTTGGGTTCAGAATTACAGGGCTATGGAGTTGAACATTGATAGTCGTAAACTCAGACTTAGATCGTCTTTTCAACGCCGGTTAAAAAATAAAATGAAATGTTTTTGTACAGAGCTCTAAATCAAAGCAAAAAGTCATTTTTAATTAAAAATTGGAGATTTATTTTTAATTAAAGAAAAAGTAGATTTTTAATTAAAAATTATTTATTTTTAATCATATATAAATGCATCGAATATGGTTAAATTTCATCGTACCCGAAGAAAAAAATTATTTGCTAACAGCACACATTTGTCATAAAAATTTTAAAAAAAATATTTATTTTCCCCACTGTGTGTTAATAGAAAGTGCTGTTCTGGCCCTAAGCACTGACGAAAAAAATATTTTAACATTGGCAAATGAAAAAAAATGTGTCTACACGTTTTATATAAGTGAATTTAAAATAAAAACGGAAATTGAAAACTAAAATAACAATTAAATTTTGCTTGATATTTTTTTCTGTAATTGTATACTTTAAACATCTTTTCTTATAACATTTTCTCGAATGACATTTTTGAGCAAAGTTCAAAGAAAAATATAAATTATTTAATATATATTATTTAATATACAGGGTCTTTATAATTAAAGTTCCATTTTGAAATGGCTATAAAAATAAAACTACCCGAGCAAATGTCATCAAACTTGGTAAATGTCTATAAAAGGTCATGGGATTTTAGTTCCCGTAAAAAAACAATTAAAAAAAAGTCAGAAATTCACCACCAGCGGAGAATGGCGCTTTATGCAATAGTGTTAAACAAATGTGAAATATGCAAATTTGTTTTACACGTCATGTGACTTTGCAGTTATAAAAGTGAGACGCCTTGTCTGAACTGTCAGTGTTCTGAGTCGACAATGTCTGTTACCAGGCAAGACCGTGCTTTGCTCGTGAAATGTTACTAAGAATGCGACAGCAATGAACGGAGGGCTTTACAAAAGTTCCGTACTGTAAGAGGAAAACCCCGAGGTCCAATGACACCGCAAGGTTTACGGCAAATTTACGGTAAAAGCAGTGTAAAACAAATTTACATATTTCACATTTGTTTAACACTATTGCATACAGCGCCATTCTCCACTGGTGGTGAATTTTTGACCTATTTTTTTCTCTTTTTGTTGCGGGAACTAAAATCCAATGACCTCTTATAGACATTTACCAAGTTTGATGACATTTGGTCGGGTAGTTTTATTTTTATAGCCTCTTCAAAGTGGAACTTTAATTATAAAGACCCTGTATATTATATTTGTATTTGAAAAAGACGGTTTTTATTGAGTGTTATCAAAAATCAAAAAATTATGTAATTTAATACTCACCTGAATTTTCTAAATTTTTTTATGAAAAAAATATACATAAGCTGTCTTGTGTTCATGCAACAGACAAAAAGAAAATTAGTTTCTAGTATGAAAATTAAAAATTTCTTTATCAAGGCCCACTATTCTGTTATGTTTTAGACATCTTTATATAGCTTCAGATCCTGTGACAGCAAGAGCACTCTCGTGACTATTCCTCGCGTCCCAAATATGTGACATCATTGGACGACAATTGGATTAGTCAGCGTCATCCACAACAAGCATTAACTATCCCAGTATTGACTGACCAAGTGCAACAGGCATCCCACAAAATGACATACCCTCCTGTATGACATAATGCATGACCATTTGCAGGCTTGCATTCAAAATTCTGATGGTTACATTTTTTTGTGCACTGTACATTAATTTTAACGTAAGTATTTCAAAATTGAAGACCGAGACCTACAAATGCCTAAGTTGTTGTGTAACCGACGACATATTTCTCCTCAGAGAAGTTGAACGCAAAAATAAAGTCAATGCTATTAAAATAAAATTTCAATACAAATTTAAAATTTATTTCTAATAGAGCTGTTGGGAGGAGCTTTTCTTAAGCAGAAGTACTTTGATTACAATTTTAAATATTTTTAAGAGTTGTCTACGATATTGTGAAACGTCTCCATCTATGGTATGCAAGAAAAATCTGACCAGCAGCTATCAAATCACGAAACCCACCATAAGTATGAGTTCAGAAAATTTCAGCATAATAGGCAATAGAAATATTGAAATTATTTTCATCTCTGTTCTGAAATCAGATAGAAAACCCATGACAATTTTCCATTATTTGCAGCACTACTTCCTCGCTCACCTCACCAGCTATAACTTGACTAATGTGTAATAAAAAATGAGTTTCTAAATTATTATGACTACCCCCTCAATACACCGTTAGACCACCCATAAGCCCTTAAAGCTGCTCGAATTCTTCTTGTCATAGATTCCATGTGATGTTGGTAGGTGGTTGGAAGAATTTGAACCCATGTCCGATGAACTGCGTTTCTCAGTTCCGTCAGATAGGATGGCACTTGATCCAACTGTTTGATGCCCCGTTCGATCTCATTACAAATTCTCAATCATATTGAGATCTGGTGATTGGACATCCCAACGAAGCAAGTCACCGCCATGTTCTTCGACCATCTGACGAGAATACGAGCTGTATGACGAAGAGCATTGTCTTGCTAAAAGTATCCACCATTAACATAACAAGATGTACTTGCTCTGCGCTAACACTTAAATACCCTTGGGCATTAAGACGTTCCTCCACAGGAATCAAAGGATCCATGCAATGCCAAGAAAACATCCCGCGAACCATAACATTGCCTCCACCAGCTTAAAGTGTTGTGGCAATGCAGTTGGGATCCATGCTTTTGAGCTTTTTTCGCCATTTCCAAACCCTGCCATCTGCATGATCTAAATGAAAGCGCGATTCATCGGACCACATGACCCTTTACCAGTCATCTACAGTCCAATCCTTATGCTCCTTTGCGAACTGGAGACCCTTTACAACCGGAGTCTGCTCTTGTTCAAGACTGACAGCAGAGGCTTTCAAACAGGTCGTCGGCTCCCATTGCCTATACGAGGAAATGAGCGGGGCACAAATTGTTCAGAGACGATAGCAGTTCCACCTTCATAAAGATTCCCAGCTTTTTGACGTACTGTTGTTCTTCTGTGGGACTGGATAACTCTGGCAAGTCTTCTTTCAGATCGAGCATTCAGTAGCCTGTGACGACCACAAGCCTGACGTTGAGACCTGGTTTTCTGCTTGATGGTTCACTCTCTGAACACATTAATAACTGCTGCTCTAGAACACTTCACAAGAGCAGCTGCTTTGCTGATACTGGCTCCGACGCTTCGAGTTCCTACAATCATCCAGCATTCAAACTCAGTTAAGTCATGTTTTTTTGCCCATATATCCGCGCGTAACAAAGTGCAATTGATTTTTCCTTTGCCTTGAATTCCCTTTTTGTAGCTATCGTGCCCTCTAGTGGCAACACTGTGACACAATAACTCATTTTGCATAAAACTGTCAGGTGTTAGTAAATTGGCCACTCAGTATATATGTTATTGGTCAAAAAAGACAAGCTTCGTCACAAGTAATTGACATGCCAGTGTGCTGCGCCATAACACCGTTTATGTTTAAATTTTCTACATTTATAAAGGATCAAAAATAAATCAAAATAACTACTTCGTAACTAAATTTTCATGTCTATAACAATTCAAAACTATTCTAACTAAATACTTAACGTATAACTAATAGTGATAAACTATTCATTCCTTCATTCAACTAACTATTCGCTCTTTTAATTTATTCCTTAAGGCAACCTAACAAAATGAATTGTTACAGATTACTATAGTGTTGCTAATTTAGATAGGGAAATATCTGCATCTGTTGTTGTCATAAGAAAAAAATATATATTGATTAAGAAAGCTTTTCGTTCATTTTTCATACAATTACTCCGAAATGAGGTGATAAATCTAGTTAGTATTCCAAAATTTTTAGGCCGATTTGAACAAAATTACTCTAAATGCAGAAATCTCCCTATAGAGTTCTTCACTCATTTCAAATTAGTCTCTAAAAGCAAATAAATAGGCTCTATTTTGAGTGGCAGATTCATTTTTCTCGTGATTATTATTTGCATCTTAAATGAAGTCCATTTATTTCATTTTACTTCGGTTTTCAAATAAATGTCGTCGTGTTGGAAAAACGTACGAAAATATTTTATTCATCTACTCACTTCCAACAAGTTATTTGACAGGAAAAATCTAAATAGCTCCTGACTCATATACAAATTAGAAATGAAAGAGTCTTTCTTTAAGTTTATAAAACTTGCATTTTTCTTTTTCATATGCAATTTATCATTTCTGATATGTAAATTTTGATTAAATTTAATACAATTTAGGCACATATATGAATGAAAAATATTTTAATATATATTAATGAATTTCCTTTAAATACATCAGTGTTTGAGATTTCTTAAATGAATGCATCAAAGACCTATTTTCTGAATTTATTGAACGTTATTGGGAACATTTTTTGAAAGTTAAAAACCTCATTAGCTGTTTAACTTTCGAGAATGAGAATATTTTCTCTACTTTTCGGGTATTTTCAAAGTAGGCTTCAGAACAATTAAGTCCAATCTATGAATAAAATTTTTTTTATATTCAGTTTGTTTTTATTGAAACAGAAGCATCTGTAGAATGATTTCCGAAGCATCTGAATCAGAGGCATATGCAGAGTGATTTCAAAAGAGTCTTAATCAGAAGCAACTGTAGAGTGATTTCAGAAGCATCTAATCAGAAGTGTCTTCTGAATTGTTTCAGAAGTATCTAAATGAGAAGCATATGTAGAGTAATGTAAAAATCAAAATTACACAAAATTAAGTAATGAGGAAGGTTATAAGATAAAAAAAATGATGCCATTAATTCTTGAATTCTTTTGCTTCTAGTTCTTTTACTCAACTTAGATTCATTATTTGCTTATGTCTTTTATTGTAACCATGTTATATTTTTGTTCTGTGTACCAAGAAACTTCCACATCGCCTTGTGCTCTTCTTTGTGTTAAATAAAAAATATATATTGAAGGAGTCTTTTGAACGAATTAAAATCTTCGTTAAAGAATATAAAATGTGTTATTTTAGGGAATTGATACTTGACGAGCTTGACTTACTCGAAATCGAATGTAAAGAATAGTTCCTAACGTAAACAAATGCCACATTTCAACAACCAATCAGGATCAAAATACTCACCCTACGTTACTTGCATCTATCCAATTGAAATAAAAGTTCGTTTGCATAAATCTTTAGCTTTATAACTTTTCACTTCTGTCTGGCTTACAACTCAGCATATTTCGAAACTATTCGGTGTTATCGCGAGAAAAGAAATGTCCTTTTATTAGAGTTAAAACCCAATTCTTACGAAATCACTCTATTAAATTTAATGATCTAATATGAAAGGTCTATTTAAACTTTATATTCCATGCTTTTCAGAATCATATTACTTCAAGCATTAAAATATGAAGAAAGTGTACAAGAAACACATGATGTTACATCATTTAATTTCGCAAAAAAAGTTTTTAACGAAAATTTTTATCAAAAAATTTAAAATTTCAATAAAAAATCATTATTTATAAACTGAAAATCGTAAAATAAAGAATGCTTACGTTAAGGAAAAAAACTATTCTAAAAATTCCTTATATTGAAATTAAAAAAATTCATATTGTTTTTTATAATCTTAAAGTTCTTAATCAGACGTAGAAAATCATTCTGAGGAGAATTATCATCAAATTAGTAAAAAAATTATTTACAAGTAAATTTTCAATAGTAAAAATCATAACACTCACCTCCTTTATATATCCGGAGAATTCCGAATTGAAATATTCTTTGTTTGAAAAATGTTATTCTTAAATATTATATGCACAGATTATCCCTTCATTAATTTAAGGTAACATACCACATAATAAAATTAATAATTGTAAGATCTCGATATGAATTTCAATAACTTAGAAGCAATGGGCTTATTTAACTTAAAAACAGAATAGCTGAATTCCAGTTGAAATTAAGCATTCAAAATTTAAAAATACTTGCCGAGAAAACGATAAAAATTTATTAATAATCAACACAAATTATACTATCTCAAGTAATTTAAATGATTCATTATTGTTGTTCTCCGTATTATATAGATGCAGAAATATATACGATTCCATAAAGAAGAAGAATATTCTATACCTATTACAGTTGCGTGAGTTCTAAAATCACATTTATTCATTGGAATAAAGTAAGCAAGGTGGAGTTAAATAATTTCCCTTTAATTTATAATGAATTGAAAACAAAACAAATGTATTTTACCTTAATGCACACATCTTTAACAGTATGCAATCATGAAATCGTAAGTTATCGGTTGCAAATTTGCTGATAATAAAAGGAAAAAATAATTGAGAAATTGTTCTTCAAATGTTGGGCGCATTCTGCTTCCGAATAATTTACCAATGTTCTGGGTCATCTTTTCAAGTTCTTCTGCGTTTTCCTGGGGGAAATTTTGCTTCTTATTTGCTGCTAAAAAAGCGCTCTTCTCTACCAATGATTCTGATAGAACTTAATGCGAAATTAATAAAAGCCTGAAATTATCGTTTCCACTAGAGGGCGTATTCAAGCGTTGTGATGGCGAATTTGTTTTTCTATAAATATTTTGTTATCCCTATTTTAAAAGTTATATTCACATACTGCTATTATTACGCTTTCAATTGATGAATTTGAAACTAAGATAATTGTTCTTTTTTATTGTAATTATAATATAATTCTGCACTACATTTCAAGATAAGAGTATTTAAAAATGTAGTCTAATCTTATTAACCGTTACACTATTATTATTGTTGTGCAAATAATATTAGTATGCTGTTATAAATTACGCTAAAAAGATCTTTTAAATGATTTTAAAGATCAGCTTTTCGCTCAATGAGATGCAAGCAAAAATAGTATTTAATATATCCACCCGTTTGGTAAGCGGAAATATTAAATTACTGCTGTGAACTCATCAAATTTGTTTGAACAATATAATGTTATATAATTTTATAACGATATAAATTTTAATTAAAAAAATTATTGCTTAGAAAAATTAATTCTGATGACCAATAGATCTAACTATTTATAATACTAATAGATAATAATATTTTGACGTGAGAAGTGCAGGCACAAGCGTAAGCAAACAGAATTCCTTTTACTATATGTACGTTAAGTGAATAGTTTTAACTTTAATAAAAAAAACTTTCTTTTACCAAGAAACAACAATTATACCGAAGCAATCATCGGGGATGGAGGATAGCAGAGAGCAGGAGGTTTAGCCTGCTAGTAAATATACAAATTAAAAATAATATATAAAAACAATGCAAAACTGAAAATAATATAAATGTATAAAAATAACATCATGCTTGAACAATAAATTTAATATAACAAAAATATATCAATGTGAAACTAATAGTAATATAAATGCATTACTATAAATCTGGCAGTTTAAATACCTTAAAATAAAACTGAAAATAGCTAGATACCTTAATATCAAATGAATAATTTAAAAATGTTTCATTCACTGTAAAAAATGGATACTGAAATTTTGCAAACTTTCTTCGTTTTTGACCAAATTATTTTCAAGTACACTGGTTATCATAAATTAAGGAAAAATCACAAAAATAGCGATAACTCTTTCAAAAGTAAGCCAAACCGTGCAAAATTTGCATATGTTGTCCACTAAGAGTAGCTGAGTAAAATTGCAATATGCAAATTAGTGGCGCTGCACTCGGCTTACGTCATCTGCCTGGAGCATAAAAGTCTAAGTTTGAGAGAAAGCACACAAATTTTACTGTGATTGCGACATTGAAAATCTGAGATAGCCAATTCGTAATAATGACCTCTAGGCATCATTTGCCTGAAGAACTACGATGGAGAGCCATCGGGAGACTAGAGGCAGGGCAGAGTCAATCAGAAGTGGCCAGATGGCTAAATGTGAGTCCATCTGTGGTTCATAGACTTTGGAGGCAATTTCAAACCACAGATTCGGCATCTAGGAGGTTCAGTCAAGGACGGCCAACTGTTACGACCAGTGCCGATGACCGATATTTGACATTAAGTGCACGCAGGAATAGAACCGCTACTCCGACACATCTTAGATCCTCTCTTGCTGCAGCCACCGGAAGGTTGGTGTCAACGTCAACTGTGCGCAGAAGGCTCCACGAAGGTGGTCTGTATGCGAGACGACCAGCCATTTGCGTGCCGCTCACATCACGCCATAGGAGAGACCGTTTGCAGTGGGCCCGACAACATGTCCACTGGACGTCAGATCAATGGAGGCCTGTTCTCTTTACGGATGAGTCCAGGTTTAGTCTAGAAAGTGACAGTAGACGTTATTTGATATGGAGAGAACCTGGGACCCGTTATCATCCATCAAACATCCGTGAAAGAGATGCATACGGAAGAGGCAGTGTCTGTGTTTGGGGAGGCATATCCTTAGGAGGGCGCACATACCTCCATGTCTTTCCAAGGGGAACCGTGAATGCTCAGGTTTATCGAGACAACATCCTTGATGCTTATGTGCGCCCATATGCCGGGGCAATTGGTGATTGCTTCCTGTTACAGGACGATAATGCAAGACCACACAGAGCTCGCATTGTTGATGATTATCTTCAACAGGAAACAATTACTCGCATGGAGTGGCCAGCTCGATCCCCGGACTTGAATCCTATCGAGCACGTTTGGGATGCTCTAGGGAGGCGTGTATCTGCCATCAATCCGCCCCCTCAGACCCTTGCCACGCTTGCAACTGCTTTACAAGAGCAATGGCTCTCACTTCCTATTGAACTGATAGACCGCATAATTGAAAGCATCACACATCGCTGTTTGTGCTGTATTGCTTCTAGAGGCAATCATATTCCATATTAAAGGTACTTTTTCTATTGCAAACCGATACTTCCAATTTGTTTATTTTATACATGTGCTAATTTCTATACTACTATTAATGTCTGATAATTTCTTTTTATGTTGTTTAATACCTTACTATGTGTTGTATATTGTGGGTAAGTTTCATAAAATTCCATGTGTAATTTCTTGAGTTATCGCGATTTTTGTGAATTTTCCTTAATTTATGATAACCAGTGTATATGTTCTGAGTACACATTTTGTCAAAGTGACGATATAATTATCGTCACTTCTTCAAGGAAACGAATTTCGTCAAAAGTATAAAAATATTTCGTCATCTTTTCTTCTTAAAAAAAAGTGAATAATTTTAACTTAATTGGAAAAACTGTTCTCCTCCAAGAAACAACAATTATTACGAAGCAATCATCGGCGTTAATGAGCGGCTTAGCCCCCAAGTATATTACTAAGGAAATGATTGTGTCTGAAACGAAATGTGTTTGGCAATGAATCCGCTAAATTGATTCTAATGTGCATTAAAATATGCGTAAACAAACATTTAAAAATTTAATTAATAAAATATCGAAACAAATCAAAGAAAAAACAAATAAAAATATAACTACATACACTGAGAATAAATTTTAGTTTCTCTCAATACAAAAAATGGTGGCAACTGTACACCAAAATTTTTACAGTTTAGAAATAATTCACACACAGCAACAATTTTTCTTAACCCTTTTATTTTTCTTTCTTTCATATTATGAAATTAAAACATAAACGCCCTTTTTTTTTTCTTTTTACTAGCACCTTTACACTTAATGTATATTTTTTAAAATATGTTATGTTATAAATAGTTCTTTAAAGTTGAGAAAATAATACTATCTCTAATTAAAATTAGCAGTTAAAAGTTTAATTAAAATCTATTTGCCATGCTAAATCAAACATAGCGCATAAAAGAAAATATTTTTGAAATTCTATGCATTGTTATTTGATTTTTTTTCAGGTTTAGGCAAACGTATAATAATACCATAATAATATCCCTAGGCCTTTCATTAGAGATAAAAATCTAAGTTGAAAATTCAATATTTTCTTTAGAGAGTTTTTTTCCCTATTGTCTTCGGCAATACGGGTAACGGATTCTTTAAAGATTTTCGAAACCGTATTTATCTTTTTGTTCTCCGGAAACATAGGTTTTTGTTGTAAGTTTTAAGATAAATACTTTAAAAATACAGTTTTGAATATGGGATTTAGATATATGTTGCATGTATTATCCTATTGAAAAGCGATGCATTTCTTCTCTTTTTGTTAGGTATAGAGGACATTTTTTAGTTAAATAAAAGTTTCGATGTTATTTTCTGAAGTAACGAAAAACATTGAGAACAAAATTCCTCGGATTTCCCCACAATATTCCTATCGGGCTCGGATTTTAATCTTAACTTTTAAAGTTAAACTATTTTTGTACCTGCGCGGATTTTCTTTTTCAAAGTTAACTAAGTAGAATATCAATGCGATCATTACCTTACTGAATTTCTTCTATTTTCATTACAAACACAGAATACAAGTAAAAGAGAACGTTGAAAAATAAATTATTTGCATTTTTAATTTAGTATTTTTACTACTAATCTGTTATCAATCTAGGAAGTGTTGAAAAAAAATCTTTTTTCTTTCTTCTTTGAATTTTTGCTGTATTTAAAGAAAATCATAACATTGTAAACCTTTTCAACTCAGTTTGTTTTGTCACAATAAAAATGTTTGTAATGAGTTGCTCTCAAATCAAGAAGAAGACCACTGATACACAACCACCTGACCTATGACCTCTACGCTTATTAGTTGTTTATAAGCAAGATGGCGTATTAAAATTCTGGATATTACTGGTTACGCTCGAGCTAAGTTTCTCTCATGCAAACGTTGATTAACGTGAATTCAATTCAATACAATTCGTATTGCACATCGAACTTGTTTGAATATGATTTTTTCTTGTTTATACCTTTTTCTCACACTGAATTTATTATTTCATTATATATTTTAATGTAACTAGAATTAATTTCTTTGTGTATCTGGCAACTTTGTAGCGTAACTAGTTTGTGTATCTTCTACTTGGTGACGTACATGTCTTTGTGTTAAGCAGGAAATATACCAAATCTTGCTTTGTGAAAAAATATAAGAAGTGTAACTTAAGAAAATTCTCATTTGATGAGGTAGGCTTACTCAACAGTTGCTAACATAAGCAAACGCCACTTTTCACCAGCCAATCAGGACCCATACTCGCTATGACGTCACTTGCATGTATCCAATAAGTAGATAAATTTTAATATTAACTTATGCTTGAAGTGGATTGTCACATTTCTACATTTCTTTTGCAGGTGAAGAATGATGCATGTCTGCAGTATATATATATATATATATATATATATATATATATATATATATATATATATATATATATATATATATATATATATATATATATATATATATATATATATATATATATATATATATATATATATATATATATATATATAATAATAATAATAATAAATAAATAAATACAAGAAAACACGAAGAAAGTTAAGAAAAACAATAAGTATCATTTAATGCGCTTAAGCTGCAAGTAAACAGAACTCATTAGATATGTTCAAAATGAAGAATAAAACAAAGAAAAATAATAGACAAATTTAAAAAAAAAAAGGGGGGAATAATAAGTAAAAAAATAACAAACAACAGTTTAAGAAGAAGAAGAAAAAAAAGGTGAAATTTTTATTTAAAAAAACCGGGGGGAAAAAAGATAATGCATGTGCAAATCCATTTCGGGCAAATCCATGGGTAAAACTGTTTGCTAAAAATTTCTTTATTAGTTTATACAATTTTTCCATGTGCAAATTCATTTCTGGCAAATCCGTGGCTAAAATTATCTACTAAAATTTTTTTCTTTGTTAATTTTTCCATGTGCAAATCCATTTCGGGCAAATCCGTGTCAAAATTACCGATCAAAATTTTTTTCTTTGATAATTTAAATAATTTTTCTATGTGCTAATCTATATCGTGCAAATCCACTGCTAAAATTATTTGCAAAAGCAGGCAATTTATGTTTCTCTTTTCTATTTTATATGTTTTCTTAAATAAATATCTATCTTCTAATACTATTTATGATCAATTTCTAAAATTATCCAGTATAATATTACCTTGCGCACATCCATTTCGGGCCCATCCTTGGTAACTAACAAATCAAAGCTCAGAATAACAAATCACTTCTGCAGTGCAGTAAGAACGACACTTTAAAACCCTCTTGTTACACTCAATTTGCGCTTTTGTTTTCATCTTTTGTTTTCATATTTTGTAATCTGGCAATCCTTCTGCGAAAGCATTTTTAAATCATTCTTGAAAAATTTTCTGTCCTTGTAAGTTGATCTGATTTTGCTACTCGCTTTATAGTCCCCTTTTTAATGTTTTTTTTCCTTTATTTTATTTTCTGTTTTTACGTGTTACTTATTTTTACTTTTTGTGATCTATTTTATTTGCTGCTATTTTTTAAAAAAATTTTTGAGTGCTCCTCACACTATTGTATTAATATATTTTGCTTCGGCTTTATTGATACAATATCAGAAAGCACTCTGTTTTGCGGATATAATCGTGTGGGCTGAAGAAACGATTATATCTTTTTTTCCCCCGGTTTTTTTAAATAAAATTTCACCTTTTTTTTTCTTTTTTTTTTCTTAAACTGTTGTTTGTTATTTTTTTACTTATTATTTCCCCCCTTTTTTTTTAATTTGTCTATTATTTTTCTTTGTTTTATTCTTCATTTTGAACATATATATATATATATATATATATATATATATATATATATATATATATATATATATATATATATATATATATATATATATATATATATATTCCTTTTTTTAAGAATCAAAATAAGTTTATATACCCCGATATATTGGTCATGAAATTCACAATGGAATAAATTAGGAAAACTGGCAATGCACGGAATACCGGGCAAGTGAATAACACACACTGGCCCTTAACTTTTATAAAACATCCGGGAGGAGAATTCGAGGATGTTATTGAATTAAAAGAGTGCTGAAATGATATTTTAAATTTGATATTTTTGATTGAGATTAAATTGAAAAAATTCTCGATTGCTAATTTTTAGTAAAAACAAAATAAATATAAAATCTAACATATTCCGACTTAGGAAATAAACGCACTTATGTAGCACAAAAAATAACCTTCTTATCTTCCAATATGTTTTGAAAAATCTGTTTATGTAAAGCCCTATATTAGGTTTTTTCTATCTTAATTCCAGTGTTTATGCATCATAAATACTTGAATATATTCTGTCGTAGCTGATAATAATAATATAGTTCGTGATTATTGCTATATTTTATGGCTTTAAGATCTGAAACTAATGATCATTAATTTATCTGTGTCAGCGTTTTTTATGCAAGAGGAAAAAGAAAGGTTTAGTTGCATAATCAGTCACTTTTTTTTTACTCTTGTGTTCAACGAGAATCCAATATTATTTTTTTTTACCAATTGGGATTTTAAAGTCATTAGTGGACACAATTACTTGTTTAAATGCATAGTTCATCGAATTTCTAGTTAAAACACGCCATTAATTTTCAAAATTAATGGTTGACCACGTTGCATTTTTAAAAGTATTAAAGGCAATTAAAGTATTCTTTAATAACAATCTCTGGAGGGTAAAACGATTTTAAAAAATTCTTTTTGACGCTACTGAACAATTCATTTGTTTTTGTGTTTAAAATAAGCTTAAGATTTTAAACGAAATTAATATTTTCTCTTTAACAGTAATCTATACTGTTATTTAACAATTAAAAATTCGTGGAACATATTCCTTTACAGCATTTAAGAAATTAGCTGTTTTGATTGCAGAAAGATTAAATATTCCTTGAATAAATCACTTTTTAACATCGAGATTTTCGATGATAATTTAGAAAATAAATCAAAAATAAATGGATGCAACTCATAGTTCGTATTTAATTAAATGAATAGAGTTCTAATTGTGCATTTAATTAAATGAATAGAGAGTAAAATGCTTGTTTAATCAAAAGAATACAGCGTAAAAAGCGCATTTTCATAGTTAAACAATGAATTCAAATATTTAACATTTATCCTACTCTTAAAAAATACGCTTACTTCTTAAAAAGCGTTTTAAAATTGGTTTATTTTTTAAACACTGCTAATTAATAATCTTTGTACACTAACTCTTTCGAAATGCAATAAATTAGTCATAACAATAACTTAAAATTAAGTGTAACGTCCTATTCCTTAAACATCCATCTATGCTCATTTTTCAAATTTCCATTTTTAACGATGCTAATTTTTTAAAAGAGCATGTTAAACTCAATCCATTTTCTTAAACGTTAAATTAACTTCGCACATTTTCTTAAACGTACGTTGCAAAATAAGTTTATTTTCTTAAAACACATATTTTGAACTTGGTTTCATTTACCAAAATTGTATTTCAAACTATGCGTATTCTATAAAATATACATTTTGAGTTGTCTCTAGAGTATTAAGTTCGCAGACGATATTTACGAACTAAATATAAAGAATATCGAAAAAAAGCTTCTAAGTGAATCTGGGAAAATGTAAAGCTGAAACTTTGTATACTTAAGAGAAATGTACCCAAATTATAAATGACAATTCAAATTGAATTTTTTATGAAGTTTGCTTGGTAACATAAGTATAATTTTGTTTTCTATTTTGATTTAAGTTGCGGAGGTATAAGTTATTGAAAATTTAAGTCTATCCAAAGCAAATTCATAAAGAATTAATAATAATTATAGTTGGTAGAGTCTCTTTTAACATACTTAAAAAAACCTATTTCAAATGATTTCTCGTGAGAGTTCTAAATCAGCAAAACCAATTATCTCATGTTTTTAAAATGTAGTTAAATTTGAAAATTTCAGATTTATGCCTGAGCTTGAGTAAAGTTTTCAGGAACATATCACTCAAAACAAAAAAAATTTCATTCGAATTTTTAAATTTCATCTTTTAGTTTGAGCATTTTAAAACGGAATTATTAAAATTTTCGATTCAGGAGAAAAGTCTTAAAATTAGCTTTAGCAGGAAACATTATTTTTTGTCAGTATGACTTGTTGATGCTCAAGAAAAAAGTTCTTATTTTTAATAATTTATGACTCAGTAATTACTTGAAGCTAAACAATATTTTATGCATGATTACTTAGTCTAAAAACCAATTATTGGAAAAAATATTCCATTCAATAAGTGGATAAGATTTCGGATTTTGATTTTAACTAGAAAGTTATAAGAGTTCTTTTTTTCTTTAAAATTATACCTGCCAAATTTGTAATTTTCACTCAAAATTTGACGGCAGTTTCTTCTTTTTCTGAACAGTCTTATCCCAGAAAGATTGATTTCCGCTTTAGTAAGAAGTGGACAAAATTTCCACTACTGACAGATTATAATTATAAGCGTCGTGGGGCCTTAGATAGAGCTTTCGTCTCCCAACGAGGCAAATCGGGTTCGAATCTCAGCGCTGGCTGGTTGATACGAATTCCGCCCCCGGCTCACATCGAACACAGTGCAGACGTAAAATATCCTCAGTGGTAGAAGGATAATTGGTTAGAATCCTCTTGCCATCGGGCTAACCGTGGAACGTTTACGCACTTTTCCACTCCATGCAACGCAAATGCGTGTTAGTTCCATCAAAAAAGTCCTCCGCGAAAGCACATTTCTTCCAATACTTGAACAGGAGTTCCCTTGTCTTCTGGATTATATTCAAAATTGCAATGGTATGGAATTGAACATTGGTAGTCGTAAGCCCAGAAAAGGGTCGATTGTTCAAAGACGGTTATAAAACTATCATTATAGAACAGTTTCAGCCCAAAACGAGGTTGTTAATAATGTCTTTTACTCACTTTAATGTTTGTTAAAACAATCAAAAACACTTCAATGCAAAGTAAAAAATAATTCCTTCATAAACGGTGAAAACAAGTCTTTTTCAAACGTACTCTTACTTTAAAAACGAATTTTGACTCCAGTATGAAGTAAATAAAAAGAATTTTCTACTTCATTGGGAAAAATCAGAATAAAGTCAACAAAAATTAAATTTTGACGGATTTAACTATCACTTGAATCAAAGTCTCAACACAGCATTTAAAAAAAATATTTAAAAAAATATTCACTATATCTACTGCATCAATTTTCAATGAAAAATAATATTGAAAATCCTGGTAGATACTAATTAAAACATTTTGAATTCGTTTCGATTATATATGCCCCTTACATTGGATTTTTAAAATAATTTTAGTTTTTTAATCAGTTAAGTTTCAGTTTTAATCAG